>NC_053023.1:289993686-290111334 GCF_003073215.2 Triticum urartu | reverse complement strand
TCAGCGGTTCTTTGGTCGATCAGAACAACACCAAATCAAGCCACCGGTCAGACACCCTTCTCCCTCGTTTACGGGGCAGAAGCAGTTCTCCCCACGGAACTCACATACGGGTCACCTCGAGTGCTCGCTTATGATGAGCTTGAGTAAGAGCAGTTGCGGCAAGATGATGGGACACTCCTTGAGGAAGATTGTCTTCGGGCGGTTGTGCGAGCAGCGCGCTACCAGCAAGCTTTGCGCCGCAACCATAGCCGCAAGGTTCATGCCCGGAGCTTTGAGGAAGGCGACCTTGTTCTTCGACACGTTCAGTCGGCCAAGAATTCCAACAAGTTGACACCAAAGTGGGAGGGCCCTTATCGGGTAATATGAGTCACCAGGCCTGGCGCAGTCCGCCTGGAGACCAAAGATGGTGTTCCAGTGAGAAACTCCTGGAACATCGAACATCTTCGCAAGTTCTACCCAAAAGGCGCGGTTGCCGGCCCCCCTGGCAAACCACCTTTTGTACGAGCCCTGCCGGCAAGGCATGTAACCCTTTGTACAAAGCCAGGCGTAGACCCTGAGCATAAATAAATGAAGCGCCGACGCCCTAAGTTATAGCATGCATGCTAGGTTGAGTCTCTCCCTCGGTTAGGGTTGATAGTGCTTAGCGGCGGCTAACCCCTAGCATAGAGGTCGAGTGTGCGTCATTCTGTTCCTTTCTGTCCTTTTTGGTTCGCAGGGTACATGGACATTTCTGCTGAGCTATTGGGAGGAGAAAGAATAGGCCGGCACTCCAGCCCTGGCAAACCAAGGTTGCCGGGGGCTGTGGACACAAGGATCCAACCACGGCAGGTCAAGGTTGTCGGGGCTGCAACGTCAGATAAGTTCCCCCCCACTCCGTGCGCCCATGTGAACCATGAACGTATAAGGCTTCACTTGCTCTCATACCATCTTGCCCCCATTCCGTGCCCGAAAACTCTACTTTGGGCCGGAACTTGGTTGTAGTGCGGTGGGAAAAGGGCGAGCGAAAGGTCTAATCCTACCCGGCCGCTACCTCCGCCAAGAGCGTGAGCGTAGTCGGGCCGTAGAGCAGGAGGAGGACAAGGACCTATTGACGGGAGACCATGTTTATCTTAAGATAACGAGGACACGTTCCTCGGTGTGGCCCTCGCCCACGCGCACACAAAACCCAGCAACACCCTTCCTTTCATTCATACATTGAGAAGAAGTACAATTCATACATAATGGGTACACGGGAAAGGGTATTACAAATTTTGAAATCTAACAAGTGCCTGCAGGCTTACAAACTAGAAAAGATAAGTGCCCCGTGATCCCCGTTCTTGCCCCTTTCCTCCCAGGTGCGACAGGTAAAGGCAAAAAGGAAGGGACATGGAATGCACCGATGGAGAGCTTGATGAGGAAGGCCCTCGGTAGAGTGCACGACGAAGGGAGGGGCGACGCGGTCAGTCGGAGACGGGGTCGACGTGCCCCTGCTCGACACTCTCGTCGTCGCTGTCGCTGTCCTCCTCATCACTCCCGCTTGAGGAGGAGTCTTCATCATCGGAGGAGCTCTCCACGCAGCACTTCAGGTGAGTCCTAGAGTCTCCAAAGACCTTGACGGAGAGCAGTCCATTCTCTATTTATTTTAAATAGAGAACGAGCCCCGCCGCCAGGCTATGGATGCGAGCGAAGGTCTTCCATCCGCGGCGAAGATACATGACCTGAGGGGCGGGGAAGTTGGCGTCGACCCACATGTCGCCGTTCCCGCAGCCCCTCATGTGCAGCCTCAGGGTTTGGGGCGGATCGAGCTCCATCTCCCGAGCAAATGGTGCGGGAAGGCGAAGGCGACGGCGTGGTGCCCGACGCAGCCTGATGAAGAACTCGCGAGGCTGGTCCCCGACGTGGCCCTCCATCGGAGGAGGCATCGCTGGCGGAGGCAGGGCCGGTGCGCCGCCGCGTCCCCCTCTTCCCTGAGCGCCACGCTGGCCTCGGCCTCGCCCCCTCCCCCTTCCTCTCGTGGTCGGGTCTGCTACCACGGGCTCTTAGGAAGGAGGGACGTGCTGTCGAGCAGAGACCCTCGCCACCACCATCGAAGGACCGACGCCCCCTCTCACCATGACAGATGAAAGAGTGGAGCCGAGGTTGAAGGAGAGGGATGATGAAAGATTGTGGGATGCCATCCCCCTCCCCCTTCTTATAAAGGGGCGAGGTCGGGACTCGACCGCTCCACTCAGCCAATCCAACCATCAGGGGCGCAGGGAATCGAGGCCGACCCACTGCCCCAATCAGCAGCAGTCCATTTCCCTGCCTCGCCATTCAAGGCCCGCACCCACCGCCTAACACCTTCAAAGCACGGGGGACACGTGGTGGTCAAGCAAAAACCGAAGGGACAGATGAGGCAGCTATTCTCCACCCCGTGGTCGTGGGGCGCGGGCGCCTTGAAGACCATGACCCGAGCCCATTCAGTAAATGAGCCGCGCCATTGCATTTTCCTCTTTTTATGGGGAAGGCGCGAGCCGCCTCTTTACCATGATGTGACGCATGCGTGCGGAAAACGCCCCACACACGACCCCCACGTCGCGTGTTCAACGCGGGTCGTGGGGAAGTGCATCGGACGGGAAATTACTGCGGTAAAAACCGGCCCACCTGCCCGCGCACCATTTTGGGCCTAGCCCAACAACACGTTGCGCTTATGTGTGGCCCAGGCCCGGGGGCTCCTGTCGGTGTACAAAAGTAGGGGCTCTCCTTTTGCACCCCTTAACTTGTGCACGAGCAGTCAGAGCCGCGCCCACGGCCACACTAAGTAGGGCAGGGGAGGGATGCCAGAGCAATGCCAAGGCTAGAGACGCAAAGAGAGCAAGAGGGCGGGGTGGACTCCCCCGGCAAGACTCTTGCCGGGGTGGCTTTCATAGCCTCGGCAGGATCCTTGCCAGGGCAACTTACCTGACGCCAACAGAGCGTACCACCCTTGAGCCCAAGGGGTCCCCACACCATATTGGAACCAAGGCTCGGGAGGCACCTCCGTGGTGGCATGCAGATCTTTGTAGAGATCATAGACATGCAAGATCAGATGGAAACCAGAAGATGACGACCCTTGGCGAGATCCTTGCCGAGGAGGTCCACGAGACCCCCGACAAGACCCTTGCTGGGGACGACCGCGGTGCCGTAGCGAGACCCTTGCCGGGCCCTCGGCAAGACCCTTGCCGAGGACGCCCGCGAGGCCGCAGCCATGCCCGCGTCCGCCAAGACTCCACTGCCACTCCCATACAGCTGCCAGCTCGACCAGCTGAGCAGGCATATGCCTGGCAGCACGCGGCCTCTACACCAACTCAGCAAGCACCTGCGTGGTAGCATGCAATTTTTTTGTGAAGGCTCCACCACCGCGCTAGCCCAATGGCTATCCAATGTGTCACTACAACGCCTCGTCAGCTGGGACGCACGTCGGAGCTAGGCGAGGCGATGACAGCTGGGACGAACTTCTTTGCCGTCCCCAATAAAGCAGGAGGGGCACGTCGGCAACGCATTAAATGCATTTGTCCGACGATGCCAGGGATAGACTCAACTCCTGTACACCTTTCCACCTCCTGTGTGCCACTGTGGCAACCCCTTTTTGTCTATAAAAGGAGACCCGGGGCGTACTGGAGAGGGATTCAGATCTTTTGGACTAGAGAGCCACTGCAGGTAGTTCAAGAACACAAGAACACCTCAATACACAGACAAGCTAGACTAGGGTTTTACGCGTCTCCGCGGCCCGAACCTGGGTAAACGATTTGTGGGATGACCGCCAGACCCCTCTTCGCACAACCCCGCGCCCGCCAACCGTAGAAGGCATCCGAGCGACCCCATAGGTGTTGTTTCCCACCGACACAAGGATTCCCATCAAGATGGTGTGGATCCCCAAGAAGAAGAACTAGAGAGTTCTTGAGGGTGACTCCGCCAACATACCTCACTCTTATCATCTAGGCAAGGACAAGTGCAAACAACTTCCATATCTTGCACTAGTTCAAGGAGTCACAACCCTCCCGTTTGTAAGACAAGGGACAAGGTAACCTAATGCTTTCATGGACATCATCCTATGTGAACATCACTCTATGTCTATGGATATCCTTGTTTGTTCCTTGTGGGACTAACCCGTGTAGGTATTGAAAGTGCAACTCACTCCAAAGGACTGCTTCAAATGATTTACATCAACATTGAGCATCTACATCTTCAACACCTACATGAAGTCATCATCAACAAAACCCAAGGTTAGTTCATCCCTCTTAGGGGGGATATCACATCTAGGGGGGCTTTACTCTAATCAATTGAGCTAAAGCAACTCAAATGATGTGAGCACACCAATGCTTTATGTAAAAGTGGCAACTCCACTTGTGCTTAAACGATGAGTATGACCTATGAACAAATGTTCTCATTGGCTCCTAAGTCAATATACTCATATATAGATGACCTAGTCATTGCCAAATTGCTTGATAGATGCTAGAGTGATTGTGCATGCTTTGTTACATATTTCATTTGTCATTTTATTGTGTGAGCATGTTGATTGCATATATCACTCATTTGAGGACATCCATTTGTTGCTTTGATTGTTTGGCATTTTCTCTTTTGCCAAATGGATGGACAAGAATGCCTAAGAACTCCCTCTAGCTATCTATGCTTTTATCATATCAAACTCTATTCATCCTACATCACAAAGTTTGATCAAGTCAGATTCGAACCACTCTGTGTGAGGACCACTTGGAGTCCCCGATTTGTCATAGAGTTAAACTTCCAAAACCTCTTTGTGCATTTCGGTATGACCGAGTCATCCATTTCGGTCACACCGAGATCACTAAGTTGATCTAGGTTTTCAATCTCGGTGCAACCGATTAGAAGTTTTCGGTCACATCGAGTTGCAGCAACCGCTTGCGATTCTAGATCTCGGTGCCACCGAGTTATTCCACTCGGTCACACCGACAGGGTCGGGATATATAAACTCATGGGTGAGATTTTGGAAATTTCTTCAAAACCTCTCAGCCCGCGCGTATCCTGCTCTGCCGCCTCGGGTCTCTGGATCGTCCTCTCGCCGCCAGTGACCTCCCGCCACTGGTTTCCATCGCCGTCAACGGATTTCTGCCCCTCCGTTGCCGCCGTAGCGAACTCCATTGAATTAGGGTATGAGTTCGATCCTTTGTGCTATTCTTTTAACTCCGATTCGTAGCACATTACTTTGCCATGATCATGACCACGTATGCAATCAATCTATCAACTGAAAACATCCTTTAGATTAGTTTGGATTTGAAAATTTAGGGTTAGGTCTCCGCCGAACTCATCTCGGACCGATCGAATTGTAGAAATCGGTCTCGCCGATTTGGCTTAGGCCATTGCAGTTGCACTTTCGGTCTGACCGAAAACTGCAAATCGGTGTGACCGAGTTCGATTCTTTGTGAAACCCTAGCAGTCTCTGTGCCACTGAACTGTGACTCGGTCTGACCGAGTTCACTAGTTTAGGTTCCAAAAGCTGCTTCAGTATCACCGAGTTTACAAATCGGTAGCTCCGAAATGCTTTCTGGGAAGAATTAAAACTAATTTTAAGTCACCTTTTGCAAAAACTCTGCACTTTGTGATGCTCATCCACTCTACCTCATCTATATCTATTCACATGTTCTGATGTCAGTAAGTTTGTAGAGATGTCTGACCAGAGCGACAGCCAGAACAAGTCAGAGGAACAGGTGCAATTGAGTGAGGGCAGTAGTCCCTCTAGCACTTCTGATGATGGTAGCAGGAGCACATCAAGCAACTTGCCCAAATCAGCCACCAGGTCAAGGAAGAAGAAAACCTCAGAGTCTGAAGATGAGGACTATGTGGCTGTTGAGGAGGAAGTCAGCTTCAAGAAGAAGGTGCTGAAGAAGGAATATGGCACAGCTGCATCAACTAAGCCTGGCCTGCATAAGAAGGCCCCTGCCAAGAGGGTGCCAACCTTAAAGGTGAGAGCCTCAACTGCTAAAACCTCCAAGCTGTCGACGTTCTGGGAACGGGGGTCCCCAGACTTGCCCGCCTGCGGCCTGCGGCGTGGCTCAAAGGGGGGCCCAGCGCGGCCCATCTTCATCAACACAGACCCAAGACCCTCGCGAGGGGCCAAGCCTCGCGGGGCGGACGACACGGAGATTCCTCAGGCACGGCCTCATCAGGCTGGCTCGCGAGGAGGCGGAGAGATCAAGGCGGGGTACCTCACGAGGTGCCCGTGACGCAAGCCATGATGACCAAGGGCGCCAGGCGGGCGCCAGCCCGCGCAGTGTCGTCCTTTCCTCTTTGGTGCAAAGGGAGCAAGCGCAGGCGAGAGAATCAAGCAAAGACACCCATTTCGGTGCAACGAGACCAAGACCAGCCCAACGGCAGGGAGAAGTCATTGTGTAGCCCAAGCCAGCGTCACCACCCGAGCCTTTGGCAGGCGAGGACCAACTTTAGTCAGGATAAGTGTACCAGATGTTCCCCTTCAAAATGGCCAATTGTTGGCGCCCTTCCCGCTCAATATTTGGGAAGAGGCCCAGGGCCTTTGCCTATAAATAGGACTAGCCACCCCCAGGGTAGAGAGGATTGGCCAATCCAGAAACAAGCTGGGATCGGATCGAGTAGCATCACGCAGAGAGAGAGAGAAGGGTGACTGAACTCCTCCTAGCAGTTCATCCCCCAGCGAAGAACAGACCCTCGCGAGGCTTTTCTTCCTTGTATTGCTCATCATCATCAGCCCAAGAGGCAATCCACCACACCACAAACTAGAGTAGGGTATTACACCACAATGGTGGCCGAACTAGTATAAACCTGTGTCTCTTGTGCTGTTCTTTCCATAGCTTAGATCTTAGCGAGGCGGTGGGGTGCAGGTACGTAGAAGGCGAAATCTCCGCACGCACCCCAGTGTTCGAGCCTCTAGGGTCTGTCGGAACCCGAAATCCGACATTTGGCACGCCATGTAGGGGGTGCGCCAGGATTCGTCTTCCACCGCCCCGTTCTCCTCCGACCATCGCGTCTGTGTCTGACGCTCGTCGGGCCCGCGCCGAGCGCCGAGCCGCTCTCGCTTCCCGCGTCGCCCAGACGGCTCATGTCGGCGGGCGTCCTCGCCGTTCCCCGTCACCTGCCGTCAACGCCGCCACCGGCCCGGCGGGAAACGAGCAGCAAGCGTCGTCTCAGCATCCGTCCGTGCGGCAAGACGGCCGCACCGCTACTCCCTCGCTCACCCCAGCTGGTTCTTCGTCCCGCGCGCTCCGCGCACCCATGGAGGCTCGAGCTGCGCTCATCGCGGCAAACGAGTTCCTGCGCTACCGTCCCGTCAACGACGTCTACAAAGAATGGCTCGACCGCGTCGCCGAGCTCGTCCGCGCCACAGGAGGCTCTCCTGCGCCGTCCGTTCCGTTGCACCGCATCCTGCCCTGCGCGGGCGACGAAGCTTCGGGGGCGCCCCAGCCGCCTCCTCCTCAAGAAGGCGCCCAGGCTCCAAGGCGCGTGGCCCCTGGGCGGAACCCGCTCCGTCAGGTGCCAGCGCGGCAAGAGCAGAGCTGCCAAGAAGTCCCTCGCCCGCAAGAAGTTGCCCGGGCGCTCCCTGCTCCAGCACGTCGCGGCCATGCTCCTGCTCCCGCACGTCAAGACCCCGCGCTGCTCCCAGCTGCAGCACATGGGGACCTGCAAGACCAAGCTCTCCATCACCCAAGGCCTCCTGTGGCCACAGCAGGCTGCCGTGCCTTCAGCACTGAGCTACGCAGCGTCGCGTGGCCCGGCAAGTTCAAGCCAGACCTGCCTCCTCGTTACGACGGCACGGCCGACCCTGCGAAGTTCCTCCAGCTCTATGAGCTGGGCATCGAAGCTGACAACAGAGACGAGAAGGTCATGGCGAACTGGTTTCCCATGGCGCTCAAGGACGGGGCCCGCACCATGCGCAGCTGCTTCATCGCCAACTTCCAAAGTACTCGCGACCGGCCACCCACCGTGAGCGACATGCGCCGCATCAAGCAACAACCCGGAGAGACCCTGTAGAAGTACATCCAGCGCTTCAACAACGCACGCCTCAAGATTCCCAAGGTGACCGAGTAGGCCATCATCTCAGCCTTCTCCGACGGCGTGCGCGGCGTCAAGATGAAGGAGGAGCTGGCGATGCATGAAGACCTGTGCACTTCCTTGGAGCTGTTCAACTTGGAGACCAAGTGCGCCAGGGCTGAGGAAGGGCGTCTCTCCCTCCTCGAGCTGCCTGCCACAGACCCAGAAGAGAAGAAGCCCAAGGCCAAAGATGTGAAGCGCAAGGGGGCTGCCGTGCTCACAGCAGAACTAGACACCAAGCGGGGCAGAGATCAGCCCGAATCTTCCAAGGGCAGTCGGTACTGTGTGTACCACGACCTCCACACCCACAACACCAACGAATGTCAAGAGCTCCGAGCCGTGCGAGAAGGAAGGATCGGCCGTCGTCCCGACCGCGGTGACCGGGGCTACGGTCGAGCAGGAGGAAGGAACGCAGGACGCTGGGAAGACCGCTGCCCGCGCCAAGGGTGGCGCGATCGACCTCGCGAGGATCGCTGGAAAGACCCACCTTGCAAGGGAGACTAGAGGGATCAACCTCGCGAGGATCGCCCGCAAGGCAACGCAGGCCTCCCTCCACTGCCGCCGCAGCCAAGGAGAAACGAGGACCGCCATCAGGATGAGGGGGCTGGGGGCTTCCAGGAGCCGTGCGCGATCGCCTGCATCCTGGGCGGGGCTCAAGCCCTAGCCTCTCCACGCATCTTCAAGCAGTTCGCCCGCGAAGTGAATGCAGTCCTCCCCAAGCTCGAAGCCACGCGCCCTCTCAGGTGGTCGGCGTGCGCCATCACGTTCAGCTCAGCGGATCAGCTCAAGTGTGCGGCCATGGCCGGAGTCCTCCCGATGCTTTGTTCCCCAATCATCAGCAACGTGCTGGTCACCAGGACCCTCATCGATGGCGGGGCAGGGCTCAACGTCCTGTCCGTGGAAACATTCAACAATCTCCAAGTGCCCTACAACCAGCTTCAGCCAACCAAGCCTTTCTCCGGAGTCACCGATGGCTCCACGGTCCCGATTGGGCAGGTCCGCCTCCCTGTCACCTTCGGGGCACGCAACAACTACCGCACCGAGATCATTGACTTCGATGTCGCTCACATTCGCCTGCCGTACAACGCCATCCTTGGGTACCCAGCGCTGGCCAAGTTCATGGCCGTAACTCACCACGGCTACAATGTCCTCAAGATGCCAGGAAGTGGCGGAGTCATCACGGTGCCCTGTGAAGAGAAGGACGCGGTGTGTTCCCTGGAACGAGCCTTTCAGGCCGCATCACTGGAAGACCCGGATCGCGGAAGCAGGAGGCTTCCCGAGGCCACCCCAAGAAGAAGAAGACATCGTCCGACCCGGCTCCTCAGGAGGCAGGCCCCTCAGGGCCCACGCCTGCCCAGGGGGAACCTCCTTCCACCGCATAGGAAAGCACGCCCGGCGCCCTCCTCAGGCAGGGCTCGGGGGCTCTCCCCTGGAGGGCCACCAACCTGGCTAGGGTCACGAGGGAGGCGCTTGGGCACCACATGGAGGCGTGTTTCGAAGCACATTTCCCTTAAGAAGGAGTAAGGCAAGGAGGGCCAGACCCTCAGGAGTTCGTCAGCAAGGCCATTCAGGAGCTACAGGAGTCAAGAGTCATGAGAGGCGGCCACCGCCTACCAGCTGTGGCTCCCCATCCAGGCGAGGATGGTGGGCTACGCGTCTGCATCGACATACCAGGGCTCAATCGAGTCGCCTCTCTGGAGCGCCTCTGGCCCTCGCGAGTGGGGCGCTGCGAAGGTCCACCCCACAGCTACATTCGCATGCCTTACGGCTTGCCGAGCGCGGCTGCCACGTACCAGCGCCTCATGAGGGGCATCATGGAGGCTCAAGAGGCCAGGCGTTCCGCAGCCCTGGCGGAGATGGAGATGGTCCGCGAGGAGCCAACAGTGCCTCCGGAGCCTCCCGAGGCCCCTGGGCCTAGGGGCTCGTGAGGATCGGCTACCTCAGCCCACCGAGTCTGCTACACCAACACTGCTTCGTCCTCAACATCATCAGGTGACATCTTTCAAGTTTCATTTCCAGCTGGGAGAGCCCCCAGGGCTTCATTATTCCCAGGCCGCGTGAGTCCGTCCCTGCGGTATGTATCCCTTTTATTTCATGTTGTTAACTTACTTTGTTGGGGGCGCCCCTCGGGCTGCATCATCCCCAAGTCGCTCGGGCCTGACCCAGTGATGTCCGCCTCCCCAGCATCTATTTGAATGAATCCACTCCTTCGCGGCTAATGTGTTTGACCTAGTTGCCCGCTCAACTGACGCCAACTGACGGAGCTGCTCCCAAAACGGCACGACACTTGCGCATGGGTCCGTCCCTGCAACGCCGACAAACCTGAATGGCTGAGCTCTGGCCGCGGTAGCCCCGCATGGCGCCACCTCGTCAAGCCTTCAGTGCCTCATCGCCCCTAGGAAGCAACCAACGGCTGACTGTCAATTGTCATGGCAACCCCTTGTTCTTTCTATGATGGGTCTACAGGATCTCCTAAAGGAGCTGCATCAAGCGAGGCCCTTGCGGTGTCTCCTTCACTCTCATCCGCGCGAACCGCTTGCACGTTAAAGGGGGGTGCCTGAGCATCGCGACTCAGGGCTCCTACTGGCTCTCCAGCCCTCACCCTCTGGCCTTGTCCACGGCATCGCGACCTGGCATACCAACGACAGCTGAGACTCGCTCGAGGGCCGGGACCCTAGGACGTAGAGCAGAAAGGGGAGCAAGGGCAAGAGGGGAGGGACACGCAGGACCTTGCCGAGCAACCTCATGCTTGCCGATGCACGGACCCGGCGACACACCAGGGAGCGGTCCCTGATCCTTGAGATAAGTCACCACTCGGAAGCACCAGCTACCGTGGCACCATCCCCGCACCTAATGCAATCCCGTGTTAGCGACGCCGCTCTCCTTTCTCACCGAACGACGGCTGCTTGAGCGCCAAAGGGGACCTCCTGAGCATCGCGACTCAGGGGCTCTTACCGGACCCTGGGTCGCTCACCTCCTGGCCTTGACCACGGCATCGCGACCTGGCATACCAGCAACGGCTGAAGCCGCCTTGGGACTGGGACCTATCGGCGCAGAGCACCAAGCCCTCGTGAGGTTTGAAAGGGAGAACTGAGCTAAGACGGAATGAGCAACTCGCACAACTCTACAACAAGGGTTATATTAACAAACAGGGTCGCAGGCACCTTACAAGCCCCCACGGGACGCGTCTTTGATTCCTCGCAGGGAACAGATCCTAAAAGGATGCTAACTACACGCGCCCCTGCAAAAGACGCCATCATCAATAGTGGGCCGTCAAGCACCGGCGCCAACCCCATCCAGATCAGAGTCGGCGACGGCCTGACGAGCCCGCCCTGCTCCAGGAGCGGCGCCGGCTCGGGGGCTCGTAGCTGTCGTCGCTCGTCTCCGGGGTCGCGAAGAGCTTGCCGGAGTCGCTGGATCCTCCGACGCCTCAGCCGCCTGAGGAGCCGCCAAGGGAGCGGTCGGCGGGCCTAGTCCTCGCCGTAGCAGGGTCCCGACCACCTCTCCCGGGGCAGCACTCCAGCCGGCGCCCGTTCTCATCGAAGACCATGAAGAACATCACCGAAGCACTGTCGTACTCCAAGTGGATCGCGAAGGCGCCTCTTGTCCTGCAAACCCGGGCTATTTCGCCCCAGCCTCGAATCATGAAGACCTCGCCCGGGGCAACGACCTCGACCTCTGCCTCGGTCGTGAGGGTGCTGCAGCCGGCGTGCTGCAGCCAAAGCTCCAGGAGTTCTCCCTGCGGGATGATGGAGGCGAAGAAGGGAGGAAGGCGAATCCAAGACTGAGGAGGCATGGCGGCGTGGAGCACGAACTCTCAGGAGGAACCCTCGGTGTGGACCCCAGGGGGGACGACCCACACCTTCATGACCCGTCGGCGCCGACGGCGGCGCCGCCCATGGCGATCAGCATCGACTCCTTCAGAGCCCTCGATGTGGGCGTACAAGGGAAGCGGGAACCCCGGCGGTGGCCGCTCGCACCAGGGCCTCGACACCACCTGATGGGCCCCCTCGTCCCGGCGGCAGAGGGCGAGCCGTTTCTTCGGCGGGAGCGGGTCTGGTTCCTCCCGGGGAGCCTTTCCCTTCTCTGCCGCCGAGAACCGGCGGATCGGAGCCATCGCAGCAAGACGGAGCAAGGACCGGGAAGAAGGAGAAGCAAGAAGAGATGGACTGGAAGGGCGCGTGCCGTTCCGTACTTATGGCCGGCGAAGGCCAACTGTCGACCCCCACGACCGCAGGTAATCATGACCCGCTTTGCATGCAGGGACTTGTCCGATCCGTGCAGTTGCCGAGGCGCCATGGGGAAGTGGAGACGCCCACGTCCAATCAACCGCCACGTGGCGCCCAAGGCCGCAGGCTGTTAGGGCCCGCGGCACTTCGCTCTTGCCCTTTTGCCTCCCTGCACGGCCATGTCCGGGCACGCCTTGGGCCCGGGGGCTACTGTCGGTGTTCTGGGAATGGGGGTCCCCAGACTTGCCTGCCTGCGGCCTGTGGCGTGGCTCAAAGGGGGGCCCAGCGCGGCCCATCTTCATCAACACAGGCCCAAGACCCTCGCGAGGGGCCAAGCATCGTGGGGCGGACGACACAGAGCTTCCTCAGGCATGGCCTCATCAGGCTGGCTCACGAGGAGGCGGAGAGATCAAGGCGGGGTACCTCACGAGGTGCCCATGACGCAAGCCATGACGACCAAGGGCGCCAGGCGGGCGCCAGCCCGCGCAGTGTCCTCCTTTCCTCTTTGGTGCAAAGGGAGCAAGCGCAGGCGAGAGCATCAAGCGAAGGCACCCATTTCGGTGCAACGAGACCAAGACCAGCCCAACGGCAGGGAGGAAGTCATTGTGGAGCCCAAGCCAGCGTCACCACCCGAGCCTTTGGCAGGCGAGGACCAACTTTAGTCGGGATAAGTGTACCAGATGTTCCCCTTCAAAATGGCCAATTGTTGGCGCCCTTCCTGCTCAATATTTGGGAAGAGGCCCAGGGCCTTTGCTTATAAATAGGACTAGCCACCCCCAGGGTAGAGAGGATCGGCCAATCCAGAAACAAGATGGGATCGGATCGAGTAGCATCACGCAGAGAGAGAGAGAAGGGTGACTGAACTCCTCCTAGCAGTTCATCCCCCAGCGAAGAACAGACCCTCGCGAGGCTATTCTTCGTTGTATTGCTCATCATCATCAGCCCAAGAGGAAATCCACCACACCACAAACTAGAGTAGGGTATTACACCACAATGGTGGCCCGAACTAGTATAAACCCTGTGTCTCTTGTGCTGTTCTTTCCATAGCTTAGATCTTAGCGAGGCGGTGGGGTGCAGGTAGGTAGAAGGAGAAATCTCCGCGTGCACCCCAGTGTTCGAACCTCTAGGGTCTCCCGGAACCCGAAATCCGACACAAGCCAACTGAAGAGGTTGTTGGAGAAGGAAAGAAGTGGAAGGAAAGGGTCCAGAAGACCACTTCCAGAGTGGTTGGTAGATCCTCCATTATGAGAGATCAAGAAGAAGAGGAGGAAGAGGATGCTGCACCAGCTCCCAAGTGCCAGAAGCTTATGGGAGATGCAATTAAGTCAGGGGCTGCTCCATCTAAGCCCAAATCTGCTCCCAAGGTGCTGCTCAGAAAGCCCCAAAGCCCAAGAGGAACACCAGGAGTATACCTGCTGAGGAGAAGAACAAGGCTCCAGTGCCTGAAGCTGAAGAAGAGGAAGATGATTCTCTTGTTTTGAGGAAGTTGAAGCCCAAAATTCCTGACCACAATTATGCTCATCTAGTCGCTGAGGACATGCACATCAGGAAAGATGCAGCACTGAGATTGTGGAGACAGTCTGATCCCTATGCTGTTAGGAGGAGGACTGCAGTTGACTACAGGTTCCATACAAAGGAACACCAAGACTTCTATGAGACAATTTTGCTTGACAAGAAGCCCATTGTGTGTGACATGAAATGGGTCAATTGGGAATACATCCAGGAGAATGAAGATCACTTCCCAGGAGTATATGATAGCTTTAAGGCATGTGGAGTAGATGAGTTTGTTGGACAAAAGCTCACCAAATGGAATGATGAGCTGATCATGCAATTTTACTCCACTGCCCACTTCTATCCAGATGGGAGGATAGTATGGATGTCTGAAGGTACCAGGTACTAGTCCACAGTTGAAGAATGGCCCAAGCTAATCAATGCCCCCGAAGAACATGAAGATGACTTGGATGTGTATGCCACCAAGAAGAAAGACCACAACTCCATGGCAAACATGTACAAAGAGATCCCTGATAAGGCTTTGGAAACACACAAGCTTGGATCTGTACACTTCTTGTTGTATGGTCTGCCTACCATTAACTGGATCTTAAGGCACACATTGCTACCCAAGTCAGGAGATCACAAGATGATCAGAGGACACTCTATCAACCTGCCACAGATCTTTGATATTCCTCAGAAGTTCAAAGTTATGAGTTTGATTGTAGAAACGATCAAGAGGACTACTGTTGATCAAAAGAGGAGTTGTGAGTATGCTCAACATATTCAGGAGTTCATCAATTCTAAGATGGGCACATGAATTTTTTTGCTGGACAAGGAGCATCTACCCTTACATCCTGAGTTTGAAGATAACACTGTTGTGATGAATGAGGAGGAACCATCATCAGAGTCCAGGAGAAGAGAGCCAAGGCAAAGGCTAAGAAAGCTGCCAAGATGCCCAGTGTTGAAGAGGCGTCTCAAGTTTTCCTAAAGAGCAAGCAAGATCAAGTAGGCTATCTGATTAGAGCTACACTGAGGATTGAGAAGGGCTTGGCCACCCTGACTCAGAATCAGGAGAGCCTGGAGAGGATTGTGGAGACAAAATTCTATGATCTTGACCTGAAGGTAACTGAGATTCAGACTGCAGTTGAGCAGCTTCAGGAGGAAGCAGAGGAGAGGAGAGGAAAAGAAACTACTGATGCTTTTCAGCGTGTGCCACGAGGTCCAAGATTTGCTGCAGTGCCAGTTTCAGATGCTAGAGCTACAATGTCAGTACCAGCAGCTACAGCTCCAGTGCCACCTCCAGCACCTACTCCACCTCCATCAGCTCCAACTACATCATCGGAAGCCTTCGTCCTTGGAGTTCTCTCTACACCACCTCCCGAAGACCAAGCCTGAGATACGTATAGCACTATGCATTTTTGAACTTTTTGGCAACTTGTTGCCAAAGGGGGAGAAATATGTATAGATCATAGGCTTCAAGAGAGAGTGTCTTGCTTTTTATCTCTCTTGCTTTTGGTTGCACTTCTTGTTTTTGTGTGAGATACTTTATGTCCTTATATCCTTGTGAGATACTTATGTGATCATGTGGTTGATCATATGCTACCTTAATGCTTGGTTGAATGATGCTATCTTTTATATCTCATATATGATCATTCACTTGCTTGGTGATGAGTGCATGCTATTAACTTCTATCATTTTGAGCGCTCCACCAAGATGTATGTGACATGAAAGAGTAATCCATGAACCTAATCGATTGTGCATTTGCATTCAAAAGCAAATTTTAAATAATACACAATTTTAGGAGGAGCTCTTGCTTATCACATACTTCTTAAAGCGACGATGTATTTCAATCTTATTATCATTTGTTGAAGCTTTGATCTATATGTTGTCATCAATTACCAAAAAAGGGGAGATTGAAAGTGCAACTATCCCTGGGTGGTTTTGGTAATTCCTAACAACATATAGCTCATTGAGCTAATGCTATTTGAAGATAAATATTTCAGGAAATCTCAATTATTGGCATGGCATGGATTAGAAAGTGGACCCCTCAAAATGCTAAGCACAAAAGATTGGCTCAAGCTCAAAGCACAAGACTCTACATCTTACTTTTAGTGATCCAAGATCACATTGAGTCTATAGGAAAAGCCAGTACTATTAAAAGGGGGTGAGGTGTTGCTTAATGAGTTACTTGCTCAAAATGCTTAGTGATATGCTCCTAAAACCCTCAACTACTTTATCATATCCACATATGTGCCAAACCAAAAGTCAAACATGGCCCCACCGAAATCTTCTATCTCGCGCCACCGAGTTCACTTGACATAGCCACTACCAAAAACCCTAGTCACTTCGGTCTCACCGATAGGGATCTCGGTCTCACCGAGATGGGATTGAAAACTCTGTTTTTTCCTTTGTAATGTTTCGGCCCAACCGAGATGAGTGATCGGTCCCACCGAGATTGCAATGCCAACTCTCTATTTCCCCTTCGTAACGTTACGGTCTAACCAAGATGAGCGAATCCGTCCCACCGAGTTTGCCTGACCAACTCTTTGTTTGTCTATTACCAAAATCGGTTCCACCAAGTTTGTGTAATCGGTCTCACCGAGATTACGTTATGCCCTAACCCTAATGTAATCGGTCCCACTGAAATGCCTAATGGTCACATGATGAACCAAATCGGTCTAACGAGTTTTACGATTCGGTCCCACCGAGTTTGGTGATTTGTGTGTAACGGTTAGATTTTGTGTGGAGGCTATATATACCCCTCCACCCACTCTTCATTCATGGAGAGAGCCATCAGAATATGCCTACACTTCCAACATACATTTTCTGAGAGAGAACCACCTACACTTGTGTTGAGGTCAATATATTCCATTGCAACCACATAAATCTTGATCTCTAGCCTTCCCCAAGTTGCTTTCCACTCAAATCATCTTTCTACCAAATCCAATCCTATGAGAGAGAGTTGAGTGTTGGGGAGACTATCATTTGAAGCACAAGAGCAAGGAGTTCATCATCAACACTCCATCCATTACCTTTTGGACAGTGGTGTCTCCTAGATTGGTTAGGTGTCACTTGGGAGCCTCCGTCAAGATTGTGGAGTTGAACCAAGGAGTTTGTACGGGCAAGGAGATCGCCTACTTCGTGAAGATCTACCCTAGTGAGGCAAGTCCTTCATGGGTGATGGCCATGGTGGGATATACAAGGTTGCTTCTTCATGGACCCTTCGTGGGTGGAGCGCTCCGTGGACTCGCGCAACCGTTACCCTTTGTGGGTTGAAGTCTCCATCAACGTGGATGTACGATAGCACCACCTATCGGAACCACGCCAAAAATCTCCGTGTCTACATTGCATTTGCTCCCTCCAAACTCCTGCCTTTACCTTCATATGCAATTGTTTTACATTCTGCTGCTATACTCTTAGAATTTCATGTGTAGCTTGATTACTTGATTTGTGCTAAGTTGCTAAAATCTGCCAACACTTAAAATTGGGAAAAGGCTAGATTTTTATTTGGTCAAGTAGTCTAATCATCCCCCCTCTAGACATACTTTCGATCCTACACTCGGTCTTCGAGAGGTGGTGAAGAGAGAACTACAAGGACGAAGGCATCTATCGATGTAGTTGGAGCTGGTGGAGTGGCTGCTAGAGGTGGCACTGAAGTTGTGGCTGCTGGTGCGGACAATGTGGCTCTAGAAATAGGTACATGCACTACAGCAGACTTCTGACTCCTTGGTACTCGCTGAAAAGCATCAGTAGTTGTGTTCCCTTTCCTCTCTTCTACTTCCTCCTGGAGCTGCTCAATTACAGTTTGTATCTCAGTTACCTTGAGGTCAAGATCATAAAACTTTGTGATGTAGCATGAATAGAGTTTGAGACGAGAAAAGCATAGATAGCTAGAGGGGGTTCTTAGGCATTCTTTTCCATCCACTTGGCAAAAGAGAAAAACACCAAACAATCAAAACAACAAGTGGATGTCCTCGAATGAGTAAAATATGCAACCAACATGCTCACACAATACAATGGAAAATGGAATATGTGGCAAAGCATGCACACACACTCTAGCATCTATCAAGCAATTGGCGATGACTAGGTCATCTATATATGAGTATATTGACTGAGGAGTCAAATGAGAACATTTGATCGTAGGTCATACTCATCGTTTAAGCACAAGTGGGGTTGCCACTTTTACATAAAGCATTGTTGTGTTCACACCATTAGAGTTGCTTTAGCTCAATTGATTAGAGTAAAGCTCCCCTAGATGCGATATCCCCCCTAAGAGGGATGAACTAACCTTGGGTTTTGTCGATGATGACTTCATGTAGGTGTTGAAGATGTTGATGCTCAATGTTGATGTAGATCATTTGGAGCAATCCATTGGAGTGAGTTACACTTTCAATACCTACACGGGTTAGTCCCACAAGGAACAAACAAGGATATCCATAGACATAGAGTGATGTTCACATAAGATGATGTCCATGAAAGCATTAGGTTACCTTGTCCCTTGTCTTACTAACAAGAGGGTTTGTGACTCCTTGAACTAGTGCAAGATATGGAAGTTGTTTGCACGTGTCCTTGCCAAAAGATATGAGTGAAGTATGTTGGCGGAGTCACCCTCAAGAACTCTCTAGTTCTTTTTCTTCGGGATCCACACCATCTTGATGGGAATCCTTGGAGTTGTAGTCGTACTTGATGAAGTGGAACTTGATGTAGTCTTGGGAACCCACTTGACCAAGGCCTTGGGAGCTTCTTCAAATGCATCAATCTCCTCTTGAAGCTTGTCCTTGCCTTTTTGCTTGTGGTCTTGTGGTGGAAGATCATCTTGAGCTTGTTTGACCAGACAAACCAGAAACACAATCGCAGTAGTTCTCCCTTTACTACCCTAGCCGAACAAGCCGAACATAAGGTAGTAATCACAGGAGCCGGGAAACCCATTTATTGACAAAAGACATGATTCAGAGCTGATGCATATAACGCGATGGTTTGGGACGCCGAAGTGTACTATAAAAGTGTTCGAACTTTTTGAAGATATATGTGGCCGAATAGAGCCCCTGGCAGTTGGGCCGTACCCGAGTATATATGGCAATCTGACTCGAAGGGGAAATACAGATTGTGAAAGAAACCAATACCGAACAATGGTTCGTAAAAAACAGTTTCCCTTATAATCTGATTGATACGTCAAAACATGTTAGTACAGATAATGCCATAAACCTCAAGGCTATTTTACATGCCTAGAATATGTGAACAAGGGAAAGCTGTATATAGGGCCTAAAAAAGAAAGGTAGTCTTGAAGATCCCCTGGACACCCTGCCACACATTTGCGCCACATTTCGCCTTGGTGCAAGATCTTTGAGAGGAGCAATCGACGATCGTTTAAGAGGAAGAGGGCTTGGAAAAGTGCCTTGTACAATCGTGAAGTTATTAGGTCTTAACGAACCTATGATATGAGAGGAGAAAGAAAGGAAAGGAAAAGGGGAGAAAAAATGTTTCAGGTCCGAGTAGGGTCGAGCCATACTCGAACCTCGTCCGCAATGGGCCTCTATCGCTGCCCAAGGTATTTCAAGTGCGTAGTGGTGCACACACGGTACATATGCCGTAGTTGGATAGGGCGATTGATGGAGGCAGAACTGCTAGTCTAGCTCTGGATTGACGAAGCTGTCGTTCTGCAGGGTAGGTCGGACTCGTTTAACGGTGTCCGGAGGCTTGATGGCTGATGAAATGTTTGGCTTGATAAGGCCGCTCTTTACTCCAGCGGCAAGGGCCGCGGTATGCTCCTCAGTACGGAGGGAGCGCTCCGTGTTTCCATTGACTGTGATAATGCCACGGGGTCCAGGCATTTTCAGCTTTAAGTAAGCATAATGCGGGACCGCATTGAAGCGAGCGAAGGTAGTTCGTCCGAGCAGTGCGTGATAGCCACTTCAGAAAGGGACAATGTCGAAGATCAAGTCTTCGCTTCGAAAGTTATTCGGTGAACCAAAGACTACTTCCAATGTTATTGAGCCCGTGCAGTAGGCCTCCACGCCGGGTATCACTCCGTTGAAGGTGGTGTTAGTGGGCTTGATTCTTGATGGGTCAATACCCATTTGCGGACGGTGTCTTGATAAATCAAGTTAAGACTAGTGCCACCGTCCATGAGGACTCGGGTGAGATGGAATCCGTTGATGATTGGATCAAGGACCAAAGCTGATGAGCCTCCATGACGGATACTGGTTGGGTGGTCCTTTCGATCAAATGTGATTGTACAAGCCGACTAGGGGTTGAATTTTGGGGCCACCGGCTCTACGACGTAGACGTCCCTTGGTGCATGCTTGCGCTCCCTCCTGGGGATATGAGTAACATATATCGTATTCATTGTTTTTACCTCAGGGGAAATTTCTTCTGCCCCTTGTGTTTGGTGGGCGGGGCTCATCCTCGTCCTCGCTTGGCGGCCCTTTCCCCGTGTGTTCGGTATTTAGCTTACCGGCCTGTTTGAAGACCCAACAATTTCTGTTGGCGTGGTTTGCCGGCTTCCCGTGGGTACCATGAATCTGGCAAGGCCGATCAAGTAACTTGTCTAAATTGGATGGGTTGTCCCTATTTCTTTCGAATTGCTTCTTCCTATGACCGAGTTTAGAGCAACTGAATCCGGCGTTGACCGCCGTGTCTTCGGTATCTTCATTGTTGCTTCGACACTTCTGTTTGTTGCGTCGTGGCCTACCGTTGCCATCTCTAACTTTAGAGGTGCCAGGGTTGCTAGTACTGTTGCTTCTGCGAGCTAACCAGCTGTCTTCTCCCGCGCAAAAGCGGGTCATGAGTGCGGTAAGGGCTGCCATGGACTTCATCTTTTCTTGGCCGAGGTGTCGGGCGAGCCAGTCGTCATAGACGCTATGTTTAAAGGCCGGGAGGGCTTCAGCGTCCGGACAATCGACGATTAGGTTCTTTTTAATTAAGAACCTAGTCCAGAGTTTGCAGGCTCACTCTCCGGGTTGCTGGACTATATGACTAAGGTCATCGGAGTCCGGAGGCCGGACATAAGTACCTTGAAAGTTATCTCTAAAGGCATCCTCCAGCTCTTCCCAGCTACCAACGTAGTTCTCTGTGAGGCTACTTAGCCAGTGTCGTGCTGGTCCGTTCAGCTTTAAGGGGAGGTATTTGATGGCATGGAGATCATTATCGCGAGCCATGTGAATATGGAGAAGAAAGTCTTCAATCCATACCGCGGGACCAGTCGTTCCATCGTATGCTTCAATGTTTACGAGTTTAAACCCTTCTAGGAACTGGTGCTGCATTACCTCATCGGTAAAGCATAAGGGGTGTGTGGCGCCTCTGTATCAGGCAATGTCATGATGGAGTTCGGATGACATCCGTATTCAGTTTTCGGCCCGGGTGAGGTTATGCCTATCGCGCCAGGCTTGATGGCAATCGTCTCGCGTTGGGGCACACCCCCTTGATCCATAGATTGATCTGGCCTGACCATCTCTATTGTCCAGGTCCTGGCATAAGTTGTAGGTATAGCCCGGAGCTTCTACCTCTTTGCCTTGACGGCGAGGTGGTAGGGGCTGGTGTTCAACATAAGCAGCCGCTTTATCTCGCCCACGTGGAGGTCGGTCTGGTTCATCAGCATGGTCATATCTTGACCGTATTGGATCAAGGGCCTCATCATCGAATTGTGGTAGTAGCCGACGCTTCAGATAACTCTTTGTTGGGTGCTCGAGGCCGTATTCTTCGGCAGCTAGGACTAGGGTCCATCTGTCGTTGAGGGTATCTTGTTCGGCTTGGAGCTGTTGCTGCTTCTTCTTTAGGCTTCGCACAGTTGTGATTAGCTGACACTTAAAGCACTCTTGCTCGAGGAGTTCCTCTAGCACGATGATGTCTTCATTGCCGAGGCTGACATCATCCTCGGAGATCCGTAGATAGTTACTATCTTCCGAGTCCTCATTCCCGACCGGCTCGTCGGGGTTGACTTGTCCCTCCCCCCATTCATCCTGCTCGAACACAGGTTCGACCGTGTCTTCGGGGTTTTTGGCATCGCCCGGGGTGTTATTGTCTCTGATGCCAGTGTAACTTTCCTTTTCGTGACGCGATTTTGAGCGGTGCCGCTGACGTCGATGTTTTGGTAGTGCCTTAGTGGGCTTATCCTCGATTGGATTTTTCCTGCCTTAGTCGCCGTCCTCTTTGGGTGTATCCTCCATGTACACATCATATGTGGAGGTAGCCGTCCAGCGCCCGGTGAATGGCGGGGCTTGGCTTTGTTTGTCTCTGGCATCGTCATCCATACAGTCGATGTCTTCGGAGGCGTAATCTAGCATGTCGGTCAAATCCTCGGAAGTGGCAATTAAGTGGGTGGTGGGTGGGATGTAAAATTCCCCGTTCTCAGCCCCTAATCCGGGATGGGCGTAGTTCAGAGGTGACACTTCTGTAATGGAGAGGGATCACATTAAGTCCAAGGCCTCATTTAAGAGCGAAGGCCCAATGGGGGACCGAGGACTTGCAGGGCTAGGCACGGCAAATTCCAGGCTGTGCTCACCAGATGCAGACCTCGAGAGTTCAGAGTTTGTATCCTGAGGCGGGTTTGGCTGTCCGATGATAGGGAGAGTACCGCTTGACTCCAGGCTCCCCGAAGACATAGTTGCCTCCGGGTCTCCAGAGAAAAGTTCCATAGTAGGAGAGGATCCGGTGGATTTCAGATACCCATCTGCGGATGAAGTAGTCTGCCCTGGATCCAAGGCCAGGGTAGGGATGATAGTTGGTCCTTGAGCAGTGCCTGATGACAGGTCCGATGAGTTTCCCTCTTGGAGCAGAGGAGCAATGGTCAAGGCCGTGAACCCTTCGAAGATCAAGTCTCCTCGGACATCGGCGGCGTAATTTAGGCTCCCGAATCTGATCTGACGACCAAGGTCGTAGCTATAGATATGTTCAAGGTGACCAATCGAATTGTCACGTAGAGCGAAGCCGCCAAACACAAAAAGTTGACCGGGGAGGAAGGTTTCCCTGGAAACAGCATCGTTGTTGATGATTGAACGAGCCATCGAACCTTCTGCCGATGACACAGTGGAACTCTCAATGAAAGCACCAATGTCCGTGTCAAAACCGGCTGATCTCGGGTAGGGGGTCCCGAACTGTGCGTCTGAGGATCGAAGGTAATAGGAGACAAAGGGGACACGATGTTTACCCAGGTTCGGGCCCTCTTAATGGATGTAAAACCCTAATTCCCGCTTGATTGACTTTGATGAGTATAGGGGTTACAAGAGTTGATCTACCTCGAGATCGTAATGGCTAAACCCTAGATGTCAAGCCTATGTGAATTCTGATAGCCTATACGGACTAAAACCCTCCGGTTTATATAGACACCGGAGGAACCTCGGGTTGTACAGAGTCAGTTTATGGAGGAAGGAAACTATACGTCTGGACGACCATCTTGCCATCCACGCAAAGGAGAGTCCCATCCGGACACGGGGGAAGGCCTTCCACTTTGTATCTTCATGACCCATCAGTCCGGCCCACAACATATGGGTCGGACACCCGAGGACCCCTTAATCTAGGACTCCCTCACTCGCCACAAGCTGCAACATGAATACATCAATACATAGCAATCATCGTACAGAAGAGCAGGATCTGACTATGGATGAAATCAAATGAAAAATAAGAACGACATCCACCCTGCTAATCCCAGGCTCCCGACCCGGAACCTATCCCTTGATCGAAGAAGAAGCAAAAGAACTCCAAAACAAGCAAGCACTCCCACGTTAGATCATCTGCCACATAAACGTGGGCACGGCTTTCGAAAGTTTAAACCCTACAGGGTGTCCCAACTTAGTCCATCACAAATTCTCATGATCAACGGAGGAAAATCCTCCTCCAGGAACAACCTGATCAAGCTCAGAATCCCGGTTCACAAGACATTTCGACAATGGTAAAACAAGTCCAGCAAGACCTCCCGACATGCCGACACCCTAATAGTAGCCGCACGTATCTCGTCTCAGGCCAGGATCAGATGGAACATCCTACGAGTAAAACTAGACCTCAAGTTTCCCCGTGGTGGCCCCACAGTCTACCCGGTTTGGACCAACACCTTCAGCACTGCCCCCCTGTGTTATGTTGAATAACGAACCTCGGGTAGCGCTAACTCCCTATGCTTCAAATTTATTATCATGTTTATTATTATGTTGGGAAAATGGGAAAACCAATGTTGGGCCTTGCTCGAGAAGTTTTATTCAAATATAACTGTCAAGGGGGGCCCATAAACGTCGATCATGTTAGGAACACAAAATCAAGGAACATAACACCGGTATGATGGAAATTAGGGTGGAAAGAATGGAACAAAACACCAGGCAAAAGGCCGAGCTTCCACCCTTTACCAAGTATATAGAGGCATTAATTAAATAAGAGATATTGTGATATCCCATGACAATTTGGGAGCCTTGATAAACAAGTGGTAGGTAGCGCTACATAGCGATAACATCAAGACAAGTAGAAAAGCAAAGATAGTAGTGATATCTTGGGTAACGGTCATCTTGCCTGAAATCCCGTTAGAAAGATGATCGGATCCATGAAGTAGACGAACATGCGTAGTCGAACGAATCCTGACAATCGCAACGTAACGAGAACTATCAAGAAGGTGCATAATCGGAAAGAAGCGAACAACATGGTAAACACACTATCATAGACATGGAATGATGCACAATCAAGTATGATGCATGTTCGTTTTTAATGAGGCATGGCATGACAAAGTGCAACAAACAATACTACAAGTTAACTGGAGCTCAATATGCAATGAGTTGCATATTAATGAATCACCACATTCAATTATTTAGTTCACTCTCATTTATGTGCAAGACAACATTAAATGTTGGTTAACGTGGCAAGAGGTGAAGCATAATAAAACTACCTTTCTAGGCAAGTTTAAATGAGATCCAAAACAACAAACAACAATTCAAACCATTTTAAATGTTCTTATCATGATGCGGATGACATATACAAGTTTTATGCAATCTTATGAAAATGTTGAAATGAGCAAGTTATGAAGCATTTGGTCACCATGGAGAAACGAAAGGGGTGCCACGGCAACGACAACGGAAATGGTGCCATGGCAACATTCCGATGATCCGACCACTCGCCGAGATGTCGGTGCAAAAGAAAATGTGGATGTACGGAACATGCAAAATATGGTGGGGTGATCCTGGTTACCGGGTTCCCACGGGTCGACGGCATGGCACACGAGGAGGAATGTGCAATGAGAACTCGAACACGATGCAAACACGAGCATATCATACAACACACATGCATTCGTTCACGGGCATCGTCTCAGGGTTATATCTTTAAAGCGTGCATTTTCAGAACGGATCATGTTCGTTGAGTGAAGTAGTGGTTCACGTTTCGAAGAAGAACTTGAAGCCCACTGGACGGTAGTGATACACACGTTGTCGGGGCACTTGACGAATCCGAGTCCCTTCGGGTGTAGTGCCACTCGGCGAAATCCAAGATGGTTTGACAATTCCAGGCACGCCAGTAGAGGTACTTGGCGTCAAATGTGGTTTCTAGGGTACTTGACAAAGTCCACATCAGATGTAGTCATTCATATTTGAAGAGGAACTTGGTGCATCCAAAATCTTCAAGGTTCGTCATGAACAACATTTCGGTGCGGTAGTCAAACTTGCCGGTCTTGATGAACTGAAGGAGCATCGAGGGACTTGCAAAGGCCCTGCCTTGGGAGGCCACCAGAGGTGCGTGGTGGTAGCTCAGGTCGCTGGTCATCGGGGCATGGCCGAGAAGGTGGGTGGACGAAGTGGCTAGCGTTGGCTTTGGCATGAAGCAGGGGAGGCGAAGCTCCTACTAGGGCGATAGTAGCGAGCAAGCAACGAAACTTGGCGTCGACGTACACGCGCAGCCGAGAGAAGCAACGACTAGACCGTGCTGCGTTGGGCGAGGGACTCACGGACGGCGTGGAGGTCGAGGATGATGAGCTCGAGGTGGCGCTAGAGCATGGCAGCACGACAGCCGGGTGCTGTGACAGACAAAGCTGGGAGGCGCACGAGGAGACTCGGGCACGGTAGGGCAGCGGTGTTGACGACGGGGACAACAAGGAGGCGGCTCGGGTCGGTGGGTCGAGGAACTTCGCCGGCGGCGCCTCTTGGAGCAGATCGGGCGCGAGGAAGGTCGGACGCACTGGACGCGAACGAAGGAGGGGTGCGGAGGGGCGACACTCGGTGCTAAGGAGGCCACGGGCTTGCAGGAGCTTCAGGGACGGCGCGACGGAGGGGAACTTGCGTTGGTGGCGGAGAGGGGATCGGGCGCAGGGAGCTCCTCTTCCTGGCTCGATGTGTGAGAGTGGCGGCGGTCAGGGGGGAGATGGGGATCGAGAGGAGAGCGAAGGATCGAGAGGAGGATCGGGCTAGGGTTGAAGGGGCATGCGGCTGGGCCTTGGGAAGCAAATGGGCCAGCCTCACTGCAGTCTTAGGAGGCCCAACTAGGCTAGTGGGTTGCTCTCTCTCCCTTCTCTTCTATATCATACAACACACATGCATTCTTTCATGGGCGTTGTGTCGGGGTTATTCCTTTGAAGCATGCATTTTCAAAATGAATCAAGTTCGTTGAGGGAAGTAGTGGTTCATGTTTCGAAGAGGAACTTAACGTCCACAGAGTCGACGGTAGTGATACACACATTGTTGGGGTACGTGACAAATTCAAGTCCCTTTGGGTGTAGTGGCACTCAGCGAAATCCAAGATGGTTTGACGATTCCGGACACGGCGATAGAGGCACATGGCATCAATATGGCCTCCAAGGAACTTGACAAAATCCACATCGGATATAGTCGTTCATATTTGAAGAGGAACTCGACGCGTCCAAAATCTTCGAGGTTCGTCATGTACTTGACATTTCGATGATGTAGTCGAACTTGTCGGAGTCCTAGGAACGGGGGTCCCCAGGATTGCCTGCCTGCGGCCCGCAACGTGGCTAAGCCAGCAGGCCGTACAGCCCATCTTCATCAACAAGGCATCCAAGACCCTCGCGAGGGGCCAAGCCTCGTGAGGCAGACGACACAAGACCTCCTCTGGAGTAGCCTTGTCGGGCAGGCTCACGAGGAGCGGAGATATCAAGGCGAGGCAAACCTCACGAGGCTCTCGCGATGTGAGCCATGACGATCGACATCAGGTGGGCGCCAAGCGGGCGCCAGCGCGCGCATCGTTCTTATTTCCTCTTTGGAGCTAAGGAGGCCTGCGCAGGCGAGGAGTACCGAGGCATCAGGCAAAGGTTGCCATATCGGTGCAACAAGGCCAGGACCAGAAGGACGACAAGATGGAGGTCATCGTGGAGCCCAAGACGCGTCACCACCAGAGCCTTTGGCGGGCGAATACCACTTTTGTCACGATATCTTGTACTAGTTGTCCCCCTTAAAATTAGCCCGCCGTTGTTGGCTCCCTTCCCGCTCAATATTTGGGAAGAGGAACAGGGCCTCTATAAGTAGGACTAGCCACCACCATGGACGGGGGGAGATGGAGAGAGAGAGAGAGAGAGAGGAGAGAGATCACTCTCACCCACACAAGTTAGCCAAGCACAAGAACACCTCAACCTCAGGAGGCTGTTCTTCCCCTTGTATTGTTCATCATCAGCCCAAGAGGCAATCCACCACCATCACACTGGAGTAGGGTATTACACCACAACGGTGGCCGGAACCAGTATAAATCTTGTGTCTTTCTGTGTTGCGAGTTCGTCGAGTTCATCGAGTTCATCCGCGAGATCTTAGCGAGCTAGGGCATAGATCGGTGTGAGGAAAAGACTTCGCGCGCACCCCAGTGTTCGAACCTTAAGGGTTTCCTGGAACCCCACATCCGACAATTGGCGCGCCAGGTATGGGTGCGCCGGAGCTTCTTCTCTGACAACCGACTTGCAGGCGCTCCGCGGCCGCGATGTCCGACGACCCAAGAGCTGACTCCGACCGCTGGGCAGCCTGGCCAGCCCGGTTGGCGCCGCCCTCCTATGAAGACCTCAACCCCGCGCTCTAGGCGGCACGAGCACCGTCCAATCTGGTGGGGTGCGGGCGACGCGGCGGGGCGTCATCTACCCTCACTCCGCGGCAAGTGCGAGCCGCTGCCAGAGCCGCAAGCCACGCCGCGGCGATGGCGCCGCACTCACGGCGGGAACAGGCAAACATGCGGGCAACACTCACCGTGGCAAAGGAGCTGCTGCGGTGCCGACTGATGGAAAGCGACCGGGACACACTGCTGGAACGCGTCACCGAGCTGCTGGACGCGGCGGCCTCGGGAGCCCTGCCCTTCTGCCATCATCTTCCTCCTCAGGCCTCTACGGGGATTCTCGGTGGGCCACGCCGCCACCACGCACCATCAGGAACGCCAGGGGGATTCATCAACACCAACACGGCCGGCGGCACCGGGGGCTCTACCACCCCCGTACCGCCTGCAACAAGCATGGGCACAAGTGTCGCCTTCCATGGCCCAAGTGAGATGCCATGCTATCACCCCCAGGACGTCACGCTGGGTCGGGCGACATGGAGTGTGGGGCACCACAGCGAGGTGTTCGGGGTAACAGCCCCAAAAGCCTATGTGCCCCACATGACGGACCAGGAGTACACGCCGGAGGACGACCCTGGCTCGTTCGTTGGAGAAGATTGGGAAGAAGGGATACTAGGAGTCGAAACTTTCGAGGAGCTACCGGGGAACCACCACGACCGCGTGTGCGACGACCACTACAGGGTACCCCTAATCCCTCAGGAGCAAGCTTACGCTAACCATGAGTCGCAGGAGGAGCCGGTCACCGTAGCGGCAGGCGGCCCCAGCCCAACGGCCCCCCTGGCAGCGGGAGGATCGTGTTGGGTGCTGCAGGAGAGGGGTCGGGAGCCAGGCCCCTCCCCAAAGCGTGCAAGGCCAGGGGATACCAGGAGGTAGGCCCTCTGTCGGGGAGGCTTCGACGACCCTTCCCCCGACAGAGGACCCATGGTCGCCAAGGGAACCGCTGACGTCCCCTTTCCCTCTTTTGTGTCGTCCTGGTGACCGGTCGGCTCAAAGGAGGTCGAGGGTGGCGCAAGGCGGGGCCCTTGTCTGGCGATATGAAGCAAGGCCGGTATGTGTGAAGAAGGCCCAGTGCCTGTGAAGCTCGCCGCCCGTGACACTCTCACGTAATAATGAGTTGGGGCTGTACACGTCCCGGAGTCTCAGGAGCGCCGACCTCAGGCCCTGGGGCTCCCTCCCACACCTAGTGGCAGCACTTAGCTCCACGTTTGTGAGAAGACTTGAAGACCTGAAGACTACACTAGGTGCCGGACGCGGCCTTTTGCTTTGGATCTCTCTTTCTGTGGCTTTGCTTTCTCGATCTAGATTTAAGTTGAAGCTGAATTTTTATCGATGCGCGCGGGGGGTGCCTTTTCTCGTTCGAGCCATTTCTCTCCTTCCGGATCTCGCTTGGTTTGGGACTCATGTCCATCGCCTTTCCCTCGCAAGTCCTCGCGAGCCGGACCACGCAAGGCACACGCTCGTCAAGCACGCGCCAGCACTGCAGCTGGCGCTCACCTCTTGAGGGGCCCCCTCAGACGGGGCGATAAGCTCCACATGATTGTCAGAAGCTCGTCGCTTCATGACCCAGCCCGGAGTTGGCCCTGACTAAGGTAAACCACGACGAGAAGCTCTCCCCCGGCTTCACGAGTTCACGAGGACACATACCCACATCGCATAGGAAAGTAAAAACTACAATTTGCTTACATGAGGGGCTCCCCCTCTCAAAATGCTCTTACGAGTCTTCCAAGGGCCACACCCGAGTTTTGCGTGCAGGATGAAACGACAGGAGAACATGGGATCAGCCCGAAACATCACTCACCACATCACCCGCGGACGCGTCACTCGCGTCGTCGTCGTCTTCGTCGGTGTCGTCGCCGCCGTCGGCAACGCCCCCATCGCCGTCGTCAACCACGTCACCTTCATCTGCGACGACCACCACCACGTCATCCTCCGAGGTGAAGTCCCTGACCAACGCGTCCACATGGTCCTCTACCCAACGTGCAAAGTCGCCCCGGACGGCCGTGGGTATGAGGGCAATGGCGGCGTTGAAGTCAAAGTTGGGGTCGGCATTCAGAAGGTGGCTGAAGACACGGGAGAAAGCGCGCTCAAGCAGACCACACCCTCTTTAGTCCACAAGCTGGCGAGCCCTGGCAGATCGAGCCTCCAGGCGCGTCACCACCTCGGTGAAGAAGGTCAGGTGGCTGGCATAGTCATTCGAGTGAGGGGCCGGGGCGTTCTCGTCGCAGATGTAACCCAGGGCAGTGTTGGCCCTATTCCAGAGGTCTTGAAGCATAGGAGCATGCTCGCGCTCTAGCGTTTGGCGCTGGAGCACTTCCTCCCTGTTTTGCCGTGCGACGGCCTTGGCATCATCAACTCGGTTCCGGAGAGAGAGCAGCTAGGCGCGGGCGGACGCCAAATCTGCCTACGCCATAACTAGGGCGGCGGTTGTGGCCTCCGCACGCCTCTCGGCATCATCCAACCTAGGCCTGAGGGCGGCGGCCCTGCCCGCATCCTCCAGACCCGCGAGCCTCAGCTTCAAGTCGTACCTGCCCTCCAGATCTGCACGAACCTTGGCCACCCGACGATTGATCTCCTCCTTGACTCCGGCCTCGCGGGCCCCAACGGCGTCTTCTGCTTGAGCAACTTGACGCTCCCTCGTCTCCAGTGGCTCGAGCTCGAGGCTGCGCTCCATGGCTTCCAGGGCCAACGCCTCCTCGCGCTTCCGGACCTCCTCTTCCTCCGCGGGCGTCCCCCTCAGAGATGCAAGAGCGGCCCCGCGCGCCTCCGCCTGTTGCTCAAGGGACGCGCTCCAGGCCTGGAGCCCCCACGCGCGCTCCTCCGTAGCCTCGCGATGGTGATCGGCCTCGTGAGCCTCTTCCAAGGCTCGCGAGCGGGCTTCATGGGTGATCTTGAGGGACGCCTCGGCCTTCGCATTCTCGAGGGCGCGCTGATAGCGACCGATGTTGATGGCCACCCTCAGCTTGCGCTGCTCCTCCACCAGCCGGAGACCTTCAGCCTCAAGACGCGAATCGACACCAGCGAGCTCTTCACCGAGGCGACTCATCGCGCCCATCGCCTCCTGGAAGAGCTCATGACGAACTACGCTCCGCCCGCGCTCGAGCTTGAACCACCTCGTCCTCTACCTCGGGGGCAGCGAGGGGAGCATCAAGTGGCGCGCTACCTCCCGGCGGGGGGCTGGGGGCTGGCGCCGCGCCTAACGTCAGCCCATCCTCGCGAGGAGCCCAAGTTGACCGGGGCTCGCCGCTTGAAGAGGAACCAAAGATCGAGGTCAGCCAGCGGTTGTTCATGAGCAAAGGAGGAGCCTTGGGCACGCCCGCCGAGGTCCACACCATACCGTGGGGGAGGGGCGGCCAAGCCGAGACTCAGTGCGCCATGAAGGCGGGGACGCTCCCCCAACCGACCCTGCGCCAGGGGCGGCAGGTAGGCCAGGAACGCTCAAGGCCGACGGGGGAGTTGATGAAGGAGGAGGCAGCCTCTCAGAAGACGCAACAGCTTCGACGGAAGGAGCCCTGAAGGACAGATGTCAGAATAAGAAGACCACACGCAAGAAGCCACGACAATAAGATGCTTACGCATCAATAGCGATGTACTTCCGATGCTTCAACGGCCCGAAGATATTGCTACCGCTGGGGGACCCCTTCCTCTTGCGGAGCTCCTCGAAGTCCACACAAAGACGACCGAAGCGCTGGACGTGACGGCCAGTGCACGGCGGAGCCAAAGAAGAACTGAGAGGGATGGCTTCAGGGGAGCCCGGTCGTGGCGAACTGCCCGACGCCTTATCACTGCAACCTCCCGATGCTCCTGGAGCCTCAGCCTCGGGAGCCACTTGCTGCATCTCCTCAGCAACCGACGCCTCAGGAGGAGGGTCGCAGGCCCCCAAGGACGACACCCCCGGATCACCACTCGGCATGTGCTCCTCAGCACTCGAGCCACCGGCCCCCATCGCGGCTCGCCCTCCTGCGCCGCCACGTAGGGCAAGCTCTGCACCGGCGGCAAGGAGGGGGACCACGATGACGAGGTTCTCGCGGGGCCCCGTCAAGCCGATTGGGCGCAACCCCCACTCATGAAAGGAAGGCATGCTCGCGGCAAATGTGACTTCGTTCTCGCAGCGGTACAACAGGCAGCTGTTCCTGGGCATGTCATCCGGCAGAGGGACACCTGATAGGACCGTGAGCACTGTTTGTCGCACCGCAAGAGGAAGCCCCTCCTCCTCAAACCTCATGTTGTCCTGGCTGCGGAGCAAGTCCCACATCAGGAGGGAGTGGCGCTGAAGTGGAGCGACTCGACGCCTGACGAACTCCCTTACCACCATGGGCGCAGTCACGCCGAGGTCCTTCAACCACCTCAGCCTAGCCCAGACGGGGCAAGGCAGGGGCTCGTGAGGTTCTGATGACCCCAGCCGGAGTTTGGAATAGCAGGCCCCACCGGAGCTTGGAGAAAAGGGTTGAGCACGCCGGTGTTAACAAACACCCATCGTGTACGGAAGTCACTCGTGGATGAAGGAAGCTCGAAATCGACCCCCACGCCTGCCGTCGCAGCCATGGCCTGGAATCCCACGCACCCCGAGCTCTGCTGGGGACCGGTGAGATGCAACGAGAAGAAGTGGCGGAGGAGTGCCACGGAAGGAGCGATGCCCACCATGGCCTCGCACAAGAAGGCGAAGACGGCAAGAAGGGTCACAGATTGAGGGTCGAGATGGAGCATGTGGATCTGATAGTGCTCGAGCACCGCGTTGAACAAGTTAGAGAAGGGAGGAATCGGGCCAGCCTAGAGGGCCTCAATGAAGATCGGAACCTCGGTGACTGCCCGAGCCATGCGAGCGCGAGACGCGAGCCAAGCTGCCGTCACTCCCCTCTCGTTGAAACTGGAGGCAAGCATGGGGCGCACCTTGTCCATGGATTCGTCATTGAGCACCCGGGGCCGGCCGAGCGCCGGCTCAAAGGATGGAGGCGCAGTTGGCGAGGACATAGGTTTCTTCCCCTTCTCGGCTTGTTTCACCGACATGGCGGCGAAGCAGGCGGAGCGCAAGTCAGATTGGGAGGACGGAGCAGGGCCTCGAGGAAGCAGGGAGATTGGAAGAGCCAGGCGTGGCGAAGGAAGAATATCTGTGTAAGAGGCGGGGGCCGCATAACCAGGTGGATTCAAAGGCGGCGTGGGGAAGCGGAGACGCCCACGTTCAATCAACCGCCACTCGTCAACCAAGGCCGCAAGTTTTGGGGCCTGCGGTGCTCCGTACTTGGCCCTTGGCTTCACCGCGAAGCCAAGCCCGAGCGCACCTTGGGCCCGGGGGCTACTATCGGCGTCCTGGGAATGGGGGTCCCTAGGCTTGCCTGCCTGCGGCCCATGGCGTGGCTAAGCCAGCATGCCATACGTCCCATCTTGATCAACAAGGCATCCAAGAACCTCGCGAGGGGCCAAGCCCCGTGAGGTGGACGACACAAGACCTCCTATGGAGTGGCCTAGTCAGGCAGGCTCATGAGGAGCCGAGATATCAAGGCGAGGCAAACCTCATGAGGCTCTCGTGATGTGAGCCATGACGATCGACATCAGGCAGGCACCAGGTGGGCGCCAGCGTGTGTAGCGTCCTTGTTTCCTCTTTGGTGCTAAGGAGGCCTGTGCAGGCGAGGAGTACCGAGGCATCAGGCAAAGGTTGCCATATCGGTGCAACAAGGCCAGGACCAGAAGGACGGCAAGACAGAGGTCATCGTGGAGCCCAAGATGGCGTCACCACCAGAGCCTTTGGCAGGCGAAGACCACTTTTGTCAGGATAGCTTGTACTAGCTGTCCCCCTTCAAATTAGCCCGCCGTTGTTGGCTCCCTTCCCGCTCAATATTTGGAAAGAGGACCAGGGCCTCTATAAGTAGGACTAGCCACCACCATGGACGGGGGGAGATGGAGAGAGAGGAGAGAGATCACTCTCACCCACACAAGTCAGCCAAGCACAAGAACACCTCAACCTCAGGAGGTTGTTCTTCCCCTTGTATTGTTCATCATCAGCCCAAGAGGCAATCCACCACCACCACACTGGAGTAGGGTATTACACCACAACCGTGGCCCGAACTAGTATAAATCTTGTGTCTTTCTGTGTTGCGAGTTCGTCGAGTTCATCCGCGAGATCTTAGCGAGCTAGTGCATAGATCGGTGGGAGGAAAATACTTCGCGCTCACCCCAGTGTTCGAACCTTAAGGGTTTGCCGGAACCCCACATCCGACAGAACTTGCCGGTCTTGATGAACTGAGGGGGCATCAAGGGTCTTGAAATGGCCCTGCCTCGGGAGGTCACCAGAGGTGCATGGAGGTTGCTCAAGCTACTGGTCATCAGGGCATGGACGAGGAGCGGCTGGAAGAAGTGGCCGGCGTTGGCCTTGGCATGAAGCAGGGGAGGCGGAGCTCCTGCTAGGGCGATGGTGGTGAGCAGGCAACGAAACTTGGCTTGACGTACAGGCGCAGCTGGGAGAAGCAGCGACTGGATCATGCAGCGGTGGGCGAGGGACTCTGAGAAAACGTGGAGGTTGAGGATGATGAGCTCGAGGCGGCGTTGGAGCATGGCGGCCGCCGCGACGGATGAAGCTGGGAGGTGCACAAGAAGACTCAGGAACGGCAGGGCGGCGGTGCTGGCGACAGGGACAAGAAGGAGGCGACTCGGGTCGGTGGGTCGAGGACCTTGGCCGGTGGCCAGGCTTGGAGAAGATCAGGCGCGAAGAAGGTCAGAGGCACCGGAGGCGAACGACAGAGGGGTGCGGAGGGGCGGCGCTCGGTGCTAAGGAGGCCGCGGGCTTGCGGTAGCTTGAGGGACGGCGCGACAAAGGGGAACTCGCGGTGGTGGCGGCGAGGGGATCGAGCGCAGGGAGCTCCTCTCCCTGGCTCGATGTGTGCGAGTGGCAGCGGTCAAGAGGGAGATGGGGATCGAGAGGAGAGTGAGGGATCGAGAGGAGGATCGGGCTAAGGTTGAAGGGGCGTGCGGCTGGGCCTTGGGAAGCAAATGGGCCAGCCTCACTGCAGGCTTAGGAGGCCCAGCTTGGCTAGTGGGTTGCTCTCTCTCCCTTCTCTTCTATATAAAAAACAGAGATATGACAAAAAAGAAAGACATGTTAGGGATGGAGCTTGAGCAGGAGGGTATTTTTCTCGGACTCATAAAAATGAGCTTGATTCAAGCAAAATAGAAATGAGCACGCATGTGAAGTTGAACTCAAACTCATTTGAATTTAATTCAAACGGGTTCGAGTAGGAAACGGGTGTTTGGAAGGTCCAAAATGGCTGAGTATTTTTGGAGGAACCTCGATAAAAGAGATAAATAATTATGGAGAAAGTTTGGAGAACAAACTTGGAGCAAAAAGGCATGAGAGTTAGATTGCAAGTGGCTTGCGGTTAATTTCGAACTAATGGAATATTTATTATATCTCCCTAAATATCGAGAGGATATGTTATAAAGAGAAACCACCAAGTGAATTCCCTCGATTTAAATGGATCAAAGATCCATGCAATTTATTTACTTGAGTTTTTAAAATGGTTGCATGAAGACATGCTGCAAAGCAAATGATGCAATGATGAAATGCAACAAACAAATAATTAACACAACTGAAGCATGGAAGGCATCTGGAGCGTCGGTCTTGGGTTGTCACGTCCTTGGCGTTCAGAAGAGCTGGGCGCACCGCCAAACGAACTTCTCGGGTAGCAACATCCTCTTTCGCCATGGTTATCATCTCCTGTTGGCACAAAAGGATCTGGAACTGCTTGTTGTGCCACTCGCGTAGTTCACTGCCCTTGTCCCTCAGCTTTTGATTCGTGAGGCTGGCGGAGTTGCACTACTCCTTGAGCGTTTGCCACTTATGGCTATACCTGCTCTGCATCTCCTTGATGCCTGTTGCCATGGACTTTAGGAAGGACAGGTCCATGACTGCACCGACTGAGTCATCAACCTCTTCAGCTCACTGGAACAACGTTGCCATGATGCGCTGGATCTCTTCATCAAGGTCTGCACTTACTATTGCAGAAGAGACAAGGGCTCCGAGTCCAGGTTGGACGAGAACCAACACCAGCTTGCTCGAAGACGGTTGTAGGGCCACGACTGAGGTGCCAAACTAAGGAGGAGGGCTCATAGTTTGAAGGGGAATTTTCTCTTCAACCACTACCTCTGATCCTGGTGCGCTATCGGCGATCTTCTTTGTTTCCTTCGGGGATTTTTGGATATCCCCGATAGCTTGTTCCTGGCCCTCCTCGACAACAATCTTGGTGGCCTCTTCAGCGACATCCTTGCCAATGCTGGCCACTTCTTCTAGCAGCTCTGGTTCCCCGGCCAACGGAACTGCAGACGAGATCAGCAAGCAATGACAAGAAATAATAGACATTCATGAGCTAGAGACTTGAAGCAAGATAATGCAAGCAACAAAGGACAAAAGAGTAGGCGAGTTACCCAAAGATGTTTGTCGTGGTAGGGCGTCAGCGTCCCAAGCAACATCTGTTGCCGGGGGATGGCCCTCACCCCCTTCCCCGGTAACCATAGCATCAGCATGGGCCGACCCTTCCGTGGAGGCCCTTACCGGGGATCCCTCGGCTCGGTCTGCGGACAGGGTGGGCCCCTCCTTGAAGGCCTCACTCTGGATGGTATCCCCGTCTTCCTTGGCAGGGGATGGGACATGCTCTTCTACGCCTCCCCCGGCGGGAGAAACCTGTCCCATGCCATTGTGCCAGGGGCTAGTCTGGGGGCTTGGCGCTGGGTCATTCGTGCTGCCTCCCACCAGGACCGTGCCCCTTGAAGGCCCCGACAACTCCACTCACTTGGCCTATTTGGCCCGGTGAGCAAGGGTTTCTTCTTCATCTCTGTCAAGGCCAACAAACAAGATTGGGTCAAACCAAACCAACAACCACATGACGCTTCAACAAGGAAAGATAGATTTTTACTTACTCGTAATCGATGAGCATGGAGCCCAGCGCGAACTCCATCGATGGTGGGGTCGCTCTGCCCCTCTTCAGGGTCGAGGGAGCAGTGCTTCCCATCAAGTTTGAGCCTTGTGGAGGCGCATGCGGCTCTGACAAAGATTAGTCGTGCGAGGAGCTCGAGCCCAATTGGAAGCTAGGGTCGACCCCCATAACCACTCACCACTTGGCCGGAGGGGTCTTGGCTCCAGAAAGGTGAGAAGAATAGCGACGCGTCACGTCCGGCCTGTCACCTTTGGAGGCGATATTCTTCACCTTCTTGGTGACAGGCGCAGGAGCAGGAGCCACCGGTCCTCGGCTAGCCTGTCTGCGAGGATGCTGGTCCAGGTCTAGCTCTGGAGCTTGAGGACCCGCTGCGAGCCACTCCTCTTTGGGCTGCTCCAGTTCTTCAGCCTCGTCCCCTTCTTGATCCTCTGTTGCCACGACCTAAAGGGCCTCAACCTCAACAGACTCGCCCCCGACAGCATCCTCCGTGGCGCGCCCCTCACTCCTGCCGTGGGATGAGCCCGCGTCTTCCGCCTCCTCCTCATCTTCCTCCTCCTCTCCTATGGGCCTTGCTTTATCGGCAGCCCGAAGCGCCTTGTCCTCCTCAATCCGCCTCCTGATGAACTCTGCTTCCACCGAGGAGGTGCGCTTGAACATGTTGCCCTCCACCATGAAGTCTGCATCGAGCTCAGGTAGTCGCCAATCAGCCACAACTCCATATTGCAGTCAGGCATCCATTTCAAAATCCGGTCCAGGGCAGAGTTGACATTCAGCGGTACGACCTTTTCCGGAAATTTGAAAGACCCGAGGCTAGCGAATAGCTGTTTGCACAGCCAGCCATGGCCATAAACCGATAAATTATTGGTGAGGCCTGGATGTAGGCACATCCTGTCCGCATCATCTCCATACTATTGGATTCAGGGCTCCGCAGACCCAAGAAAGGTTCGAACTCTGGGGTGTGTGCGAAGAACTCAACCTCTCTAGCCAACCAGTTCGTCACCCCCACGGTCTAGCTCGATGAACAAGAAAGAAGATGAACACAACAATTTACCTAGGTTCGGGCCACCTTGCGGTATAAGACCCTACTCCTGCTTTGTGGTTGATTAGCCTCTCGAGGGGTTGAGGATGAACTAGTACAAGGGAAGAACAACCTCACGAGGTCTGCTCTGGTGTGGGCATGAGCTAGTGTGGTGTGGATCTGATCCAGCTAGCGCTCTCTCTCCTATGGTGGTGGCGAAGATATATTTATAGTGGCCTTGGTCCTCTTCCCCCAAAACATAGGCGAGAAGGGATCCCACAGTGGCCAATTTTGAAAGGGGACAAGTAGTACATCTTATCTTGACGAAAGGTGGTCTTCGCCTGCAAAGCTTCTGGTCATGACACTACGGTGGGCTCCGTGATTACATCCGGCCTGCCATCCTGGCAGTCTTGGTGACTTGGTCTTGTTGCATGGGAATGGAAACCTTTGGCTAATTCCTCGGGACCCCGCGCCCACGCTTGCCTCCTTAGCACTAAAGAGGAAACCTACTCCTCTGCACCCGCTGGCACCTGCCTGGCCTTGGTCGTGACGGCTTGCGTCACCTCGACCTCATGAGGTGGGCGCCTGCGTAGAAATCTCTACTCCTTAGGAGGCAGCCTGGGGAGGCCGCTCCCTCCGGAGGTCTTGGCATCGCCCGCCTCACGAGGCTTGGCCCCTCGTGAGGGTCTTGTCTTGAAGGTGTTGTAGATGGATCATACCAGGCCGTCAATGGAGCCACAGCATGGGCCGCAAATAGGCAATTCTGGGTACCCTGGTTCCCAGAACACCGACAGTAGCCCCCGAGCCCAAGGCGTGCTTGCACTTGGCTTCTAGGCAAAGCCAAAGGGCAAGGGCGAAGCGTCCTAGGCCCCAATCGCATGCAGACTGAGTCGACATGTGGCGCTTGATGGAACATGACCGTCTCCACTTCCCCACACTGCCTCGGCAACTGCCCGACTTGACAACTGCCTAATGCATGCAAAAAGCCATCATTGCCTAGAATCGCGGGAGGCCGGAGATTGGCCTCCCTCTGACTATAAATGAGAGAGGGGGCGGAGAGCCCAACTCATCTTCATCTTCTCGCTACTCGCTCCTCCTTCCTCTTTGTCCCATTGTCTTGCCAGAGCGTCCATGGCGCCAGTGAGGAGGTTTTCCATCACGGAGAAGGGAAAAACCCCTCAGGTGGAACCTGAGCAGATCCCGCTGAAGAAGAGGCATGATTGCTCTCGCGATGACACTACAGTGCCCATGGTGACGCGTCCTTGGCACGAACGCGCTCTGCCAGGCTTCCTGGTCCGCGCGTATGCTTGCGCGCAATGCCCTGCCCATGGGAGCGGCCACGGATGTCACGGGGAGCGGGGCCATGGAGAAGAACAAGCGGTGGCCATACGGCCACCCCACCCCGCAGACCCATGCCGAGGGCACATCCCGTGAGTTTGTGGTGTGGGCGGCAATGCCGCCATGCACGTGGCTATGGCTCCCATGGTCACTAGTGAGGGAGATACCGCCGAGGGGGCCCGTCGAGCTGTGGCTGCAGCACGACAGTTGTTGTAGCCAGGCTTCAGAAGCGGAGGTCGAGGTCGTCGACTTCGGCGACGCCTTCATGACTCAGGGATGAGGCGCGATCGCTTGCGCCTACCACCCACAGGGGGCCATGCCATCCACTTCTAGTACGACGGGGCATCAACTCTCTTCTTCAAGGTCTTCGGAGAGGACGACCAGTGCCTGGAGTGCTACCCCAGGGGAGGAGGTCAAGGAAACGGGGCCACCGGGGGTGAACTTGCCCTTGGCCTTGTCCACGACTCTTCCGATAGCAGTAGCGCATCCTCCAGACATGGCTTGAGCGATGACGACAGCTACGAGCCGCCGCGCCACCATGGCCGGGCCTAGTGGAGGCAAGGTGCCAGCCTGACGTCACGGGCAACGTTGTTTGGGCCGCGGTCCTTAGGAGGCCTATTCCATTTTGCTTCGTTCCTGAGAAAAACTATGAAGAGCCCCTTGGGGGTATGTAAAGGCCGTGATGCTTTTGTCTTAATGTTATTATTTCTAATCAATTTCATGTTTGCGCCTCTTGCTTTTACATGCTTCCCCATTTCATTCTTGCGGCAGCTTAGTGCTCTATGCTGGCAGGACCCAATCCCCATGCAAGCTTCGGCCGTCACTGGTATGCTAGGTCGTGATGCCGTTGTTAAGGCCAGGAGGTGAGCGTCCCGAGGTCCTGTAAGAGCCCCTGAGGCGCGATGGTCAGGGGGTCCCCTTTGGCGCACAAGCGGCTCCCGAGGGACTGAAAGGGAAGCTTCCTTACCCGAGCGAGGTCGCTAGAGACAAAGCGCTGATTATAAGGTTCATGCCCGCACATGTGAGGTGACTTATCTTGGCGAGCCTGCGGGGACTCTTTTGAGCTTCTTGTGCGACATTAGGCTATGTCCTCCTGGTGGCGCCCCTGGGCGTGACTCGCGCCGACCCCATCTTTCTCGCTCGTTTGGATGCTCTACATCCTCCGGTCCCAGCCCTCGAGCGAGGCATAGCCGCCGCTGGTGTGCTAGGTCGCGATGCCGTGGTCAAGGCTAGGGGTTGAGGGCTCGAGAGCCAGTAGGAGCCCCTGAGGCGCGGTGCTCAAGGGCCCCCTTTTTAACGTGCAAGCACCTTGCACGAGAAAAGAGTGGTCGCCTTCGAGGAGGTACCTAGGAGGGGTTGTGCCCCGAGGTGCTGGCTAGGCCACTCGTGGTCCCGGCTCTGGAGGTTCCTGCAAGTTAGCCGAAGAAAGAAAACATAGCACATAGCCGCGCTTGCTATCCTGCCGATGATCTTTCCACAAGAGGACGAAGGCACTAAGGACCCGGTGAGGTGACGTGCGCGGGGGCCGGCCGTGAGCCAGAGCTCGGTATCTTAGGTTTATCAGCGCTGCAGGGAAGGACCCGAGCACATGTGCCGTGCCAGCAGCCCGGTTGCGGGATGAGCAAGAGGCGGGTTTAGCAATGCACAGAGGCCGCGAGGGGAAACTCCATGGATAATGAGACGACAGGAGTAACGTCAACAACCATGATATCTCAAGCATGCATAACTGGTCCAGAGTACATGAATTAAAATGGTGTGGCTGCAGGGGCTGGCCCTAACAACTTGAGGATAATGCAGCACAAGTGGCGCCCACAACTGAACAAACTAAAAAGTCACCTGGCATCATCGTCGTAGAGGTGTTGGAGTAGCTGAAGATGCATGCTGCAGAGATTGTTCCTCACGAGTTGTCCGACTCATGAGTCTCGAGGGGCTCCAGAGGTCCAGGAGGCTCGGGAGGGTCCGACACCTCCTCCATCAAGATTTCCTGGCGCCTGGCCTTGTGAGACGCCAGGACGCCCTGCATGTAGCGCTGGTGCGTGGCAGCCATGTTCAGCAGGCCGAACGGCGTGCGGACATACCTGCAGGGGCAGCCCCCACTCTGGCCGATGCAGGACAGCTAGAAGAGCTCCTAAGAAGCGGCCATGTTGAGGCCTGGGATGTTGACGCAGACGCGCAGCTCGCTACCCATGTCAGGGGCGGCAACTGCACTGAGTGGTGCTGGGCAACGCTCGCCGTGCATGGCTCGCGCCTCCTGAAGCTCTTTGATTGCCTTGGTGATGAACTCCTGAGCACCTGGTGCCTCGCACCATTCTCACGGAAGCGCACGTTGAAGCATGCCTCCACCTGGTGCCCGAACGCCTCCCTCGTGACGTTGGTCAGGTGAGAGGCCCTCCAGACAAGAGCCCCTGAGCCCATCCTGAGAGGGGTGCCAGGCGTGCCTTCCTATGCGAGAGGGAAAGGTGCCCCAGTAGTGGGCGCGAGGCCTGAGGCATGATCGTCGGACGCCCCAGCCTCCTGACGGCCCCTGAGGAGGAGATGTTTCTTCTTCTTGGGGACGGTCTCAGGAGGATGGGTGGCACCCTCATCACATGAGTTTTTGACTGTCGTGGCCTGGTAGGCTCACTCGAGGGACAACACCACATCCTTCTCATCACAGGCGACCATGATGATGCCGCCACTTCCTCGCATCTTAAGAACATTGTAGCCATTGGTGAGTCATTGCCATGAACTTGGCGAGGGTCGGATACCCGAGGATGGTGTTGTACGGGAGGCGAATGTGGGTGACGTCAAAGTTGATAAGCTCGGTGCGGTGGTTGTCATGCTTGCCGAAGGTCACAGGGAGACGAATCTGTCCCAGGGGAATAGTGGAGCCTCGGTCACCCCTGAGAAGGGCTTGGTGGGGAGGAGCTGGTCGTAGGGCACCTGAAGTGTCTCGAACGTCTCGATGGAGAGGACGTTGAGCCCCGCGCAACCATCGATGATTGTCTTGGTGACGAGGGCGTTGCCCATGGTCAGCGAGCAGAGCATTGGGAGCGCGCCAGCAGCAGCTTAGCACTTGAGCTGGTCTGTAGAGTCGAAAGTGACGGCGTACTTGGACCACCTGAGGGGACGCGACGCCACGATCTTGGGAAGGGTCGCGTTCACCTCATGAGCGAACTGCTTGAAGATGTGATGAGAGGCGAGGGCCTGAGCGCCACCCAAGATGTAGGCAATGGCGCAAGGCTCTTGGAAGCCCCTAGCCCCATCATCTTGGCAGTGGTCGTCGTTCCTCCTTGGCGGCGGTGGCAGCGGAGGGAGGCTGGCGTTGCCCTGAGGTCGGTCCTCACGAGGTTGGTCTCTACAGGGACCATCGCGAGGCTAGCCCTACCAATGGTCCGCACGATGCTGATCACGCCAGTCCTGGCGGGGGTAGCGGTTGTCCCAGTGGCCTCCACCACGGCCTCCTCCGTGGCCATAGCCACGGTGGTTGCGCTCGGGACAGTGGCCAAGGCGCCTATCGTGGATCGCCCTGAGCTCCTGGAAGTCGCTGGTGTTGTGGCTGTGGACATTGTGGAAGTGGCAGAATAGGCGACTGCCCTTGGGATTCAGCGTGGTCACAACCGCGCTTCATCTCAGGTTCATCCGTGAGCACAATAGGGCCCTTGTGCTTCACGTCCTTGTCCTTGGCCTTCTTGTCTTCAGAATCGTCCTCTAGGAGCTCCAAGAGGGAGAGGCGACCTTCCTCTACCCTCGTGCACCTGGTTGCCATGTTGAAAATCTCCAGAGCCGAACACAAATCTTCGTGTATGGCGAGCGCTTCCTTCATCTTCACATCCCGGGCTCCATCAGTGAGTGCCGAAATGATGGCCTTGTCCGACACCTTAGAGATCCTAAGGCAAACATTGGTGAAGTGTTGTATGTATTTGTGCAAGGTTTCGCCCAGCTGCTGCTTGATGCGCCATAGGTCGCCTGCTGCGGGAGCTCAGTCGTGAGTGCCCTGGAAGTTGGCGATGAAGCGCTCACGCAGCTCGTCCCAAGAGGAGATCGATCGCACCGGAAGGTTCAGGAGCCACGAGCGCGCACCGTCTTTGAGGGCCATGGGAAACCAGTTTGCCATGACTTTGTCGTTGCCGTTCACCGCCTCGATACTCAGCTCGTAGAGCTATAGGAACTCAGTAGGGTCAGGGATACCGTCGTAGCGTGGAGGCAGATTTGGCTTGAACTTGCCAGGCCAGACGATGCGGCGCAGCTCCAGGGTGAATAAACGGCAACCCACCGCACTCACGGGGGTCGGCCACTACATCACCTGGCAGCTTTCTTCGTCGCGCGCCGGTGTTCTACGCGGCGGGTCGCGCTGGGGTGCCTCACGCCTCAGCTCGTGGTTTGCGCCGTGCAGAGGAGGAGGAGGAGGAGGCGCGCCATGAGCCACATCGCCTGCCAGAGATGGCGGGGGACTAAGTGAGCGGAACGGTGCAGGGACCTCGCTAGCGGCGCTGACGAGCTCGACGATGTGGGCGAGCCAGTCATCGTAGAGGTCTTTGGCCGGGCGATAGCGCAGGAGCTCGCGTGCCATGAGTAGCGTAGCCTGCACATTCCCCATCCTGCGACAAGCGTGAGAAGACGACGTCGTGACTGGTCATGACGCTGCGATGGGCTCGGTGATGACATGCGTCTTGCCGTTCTGACAGTCTTGGTCTTGTTGCATGGGAATGGAAACATTTGGCTGATTCATCGGGACCCCGCGCCTGCGCTTGCCTCCTTAGCACCAAAGAGGAAACCTGCTCATCTGCGCCCGCTGGCACCTGCCTGGCCTTGGTCGTCATGGCTTGCGTCACCTTGACCTCATGAGGTGGGCGCCTGCATAGAAATGTCCGCTCCTAAGGAGGCAGCCCGGGGAAGCCGCTCCCTCCAGAGGCCTTGGTGTCGCCCGCCTCACAAGGGTCTTGTCTTGAAGGTGTTGTAGATGGGCCGTACCAGGCCGTCTATGGCGCCATGCCATGGGCCGCAGGCAGGCAAGTCTGGGTACCCTATTTCCCAGAATGCCAACATGTACCGCCAGGCGAACCTGTCTCTTTTCTGCAGTGGCGCGATGTAGCGTCGGAGGAAGTCAGCCCCCACCTGTTCAATGGTTAGCCCGACAGCTTTAAGATGGACAATCCTGTTTATCGTCGGGCGAAGCCTGTCATCAGTAAGGCCTGGCTCCCCCCAATTGCTGTCGCGCACAACGCACTCCGTCCGTGCCCGGCAGTACTCTGGAGCATCCGCGTCCTGAATCCAACACCAGTTCGCCCTCCATTCTTCCCATCTGCCACGCTGCTGACCAGGAAGGTAATCCCAATTATCCCTTTTGCCCCGAGGGATCGAACTTATGTTCCCTGAGCGGTGAGCCTTGTTTTGGACCCTCGGGACGAAGAAGTGCCTGAACAGATCCACATTGGGGGCAACTCTGACAAAGTTATTGCTTAGATGGGAAAAATCACCATTCACGCCATTGCATTTGGTGTGAAATCCAAGAGGTGGAATCCATACACCACCAGCATCGCCTCAAAGAAATCTGAGAAAAGGGGGGGCTGAGGCTGTAGAGAAAGTATGCGCAGAAAAAGTGGTGCGAATTTGGCGGGTCCTCTTTCCCCTCTGGCAAGACCACAAACGCGCCATGCCCTTTCGGGACTTCCCTCCCCCACATATATGCATACTTTGTGACCAGGTCATTGCTATCCAAGCTCGACGGGAAGAAGACCAAATCTTCTCACCGCTTCCTATCAAACTCTGTTGCTTTCTTCTTCTTCCCCTCCACTACAGCCTCCTTTGCGGTGGTCGCCCGCTTCCCCTTCGCGGCGGCTTTTCTTTCCCATCCTTCGGGGCTGCGGCAACGGTGGAAGGTTGGATGGGGTGTTGGAGGCGGGTGTGGGTGCAGGAGCGGTCGCTTGGCTTGAGGAGGAAGATGATGGAGGATGAAGCGGGTGGAAATGAGCAGTGCTGTAACATCCCAAAATTCTAAATTTTGGAATGTTATAATAATTAGATAGATTTGATTGATTGTTTGATTGATTGACTGAAAATGAGTGAAATTCGAAACTTTTTGAAAGTTAAATGAGAGGGAATAAAAGGACTTTCCCAAACTTTCTTTTTGCATTTTGGTTGATCCTAGAAATTCTACGCAACTCAATGACCCACGGAGAGAGTTGGGGATTTCGTTATTTTCATATTTGAGTTCCCTCAAATTTTGAGAATAGGATCATTTGATTTTATTTATTTTATCATCAATTACTTCTATTACAAAAATATGAGAGAGGGAATAAAATGACTTTCCAAAAATAAAGAAATATTGAGGATTTAATAATAAAATCAAATAAAATTTTATTTCGAAGTTTTTCGGTGTTTTATTTGAATTTAGGAAAAATGTGCATTTTTCAAAATTTCATTTAGGTCCCAAATAAATGTTCACCTTGTGAGGCTTGATTTTAGAAGCCCGTGAACATTTATTTCGGAATTTTTGGAGTCCATTTAGTATTTCTTTTATTTTTTCTTCCGAGCGGAATAATTAAAAAAAACGAACCGACTTCGGGCCGTACCCGAGCGGGACACCGCCCGGGGGCAGCCTTTAAATAGCGCCGCCCCAGCCCATCAGCCCCGCCTCGATCCGTGCGCGCCGCTGGAGCCGCCGCCGCCGACGATTCCGCCGCCCGAGGTTCGTCGCGCCTCGTTTTCCGTGCCGAAAAAATCGGCGTTCGTCGTTTTTCTTTTTCTCGGATTAAATCCGCGATTTTTCTGATCGCGATTCCTGATCCGATTTTCGTTTTAGTTTAACGTTTCGCTTGTTTATCGGAATCAGGCGATTCAAGCACCTAGAGTTTCGTCTCGAAACCCTCTATCCGTTTAACCAACTCAAACATGATTTTGCTACTGTAAAATTTGCCTTAGATCCAGATTACTAGAACGAATTTGTTTTCTTTCCCCGTTTGACTTTCGTTGCTTTGTTCGATTTGATTCTTTTTGCCAACCGGAGTTCTTAAGTTGAACCTTCTGGTTAGATCTCTTATTTGAGTTTTACCTGTGCATTAGATGAGTACTTATTGTATGCTTGTTTGTTTGTCTGCGATAGAATACCCGGAGTGCGCCGCCTGTTACTTCGAATCGTTAGGTTTCGTGGATCATCAGCAAGGCAAGTTCACACTTTGATCATACCTTTTTCATACCCAGTTTTTATTGCATTAGATCAAACCTCCAACATTGCATGATTAGGATCTAATTAAGTTGTGGGTTGGGAAGTAGTTGATGAGGTAGGAACCTATTGCCCTGTTACTATCAAACCTTTGGGAGTTACTTTTACGTTATGCTTATATTGCCATGCTATGCTCGTAGATGTGGATTGGGTTTTGAGAGTATCCATGACAGATGTGAGATTGTTATTTAATGGTTCAACTTAAGGTGGCAACTTAAATACATATCTAGGTGGATTGCTAGGGGCACCCTGGGGATATACCAGTGGACTTGCCGGACACCTGGGGATATACCAGTGTTGTCCTAGGAGATCCCGGGATATACTGTGTGATCATCCTACGGTCCGCCACCCAGGCTCAAAGGGATCATAAGATTATTCATGCTAGAAACTTCCGTGTGCAGCCACAAGCTATTATGGGCTCTCGCATAGTTGACTAAGTCATGCGAACTCTTACAGTGGTAGACTAGCAGATGTAGGGGATGTAGGTGGTACGGTCTACCCATCGTAAGGTGCTAGCGCTTCTGAAAGACTATGTCTCGGTCATCCGTCTTCTCAAACACCATGTAGTGCGAGAAACCAAACGTTGGCGATCGAGTCTTGTGGGGAAAAGTGCGCAAACCTCTGCAGAGTGTAATAAACTAATCATGGTTAGCCGTGTCCTCGGTTATGGACATCTTGAGTATCTAATTCTTGGATTATCCTGTTGATCTCATCATGTTACTTTAAATGAGTATTGTTGGGTTTAATGATGTTACTTAAGTGGGATTGAGAATGCTGTCAACCATTCTCAATGTTTAACAACCACCATGATAGTTAAATAAATTTATTCCTTTGTAGTAGGGAAAAATTGGCTTTTCGCAAAAACCTTATAACCATAGAGCTTTTCCACCAGCCATATATGCATGTAGTGATAGCCTTTATTCATCATTATCCTCTGGTGTGAATTTGCCAGTACATTCAATGTACTGACCCTCTGTGGCTGCAATGTCTCATGTTGCAGGATTATCTTATGATGAGTAAGAGATACGTTAGGGTTATGATTTCTACACTCAACTTTGCCGTTGGTGTTGATGGGAATCCACAACCTTGTTACTTCCGCTATTTTGGATTGAGGTAATAGTATTTACATTACTTTATACATGTGATTTACCTCTGTTATAAATCCTCGAGTACTGTGTGTGTCAGCATACCAATCGAGGGATGGCACTTAAGTACAGAGACTTGATCCATTCGGGTCGGGTCGCTACAAGTGCCCTTTCGCGTTTTCCCTTTTATGGGGAACGAACGTGGTGGTGGCTCTTGGCCGTTTTCTCTTAGGAAGTTACCATTTTACATTAATTGCTACAGCTCCATGACCCCATGGCCTACGATAATTACACGGAGTGGACGTTGAGTTGACCGATCATCATGAAAAACCGCTGCGCGCAACACTTCCTTGACACGTGTTCATGCACTGTTTGGGGCCTAAGCCAACGTGCCCGGTGACACATATGGCTTAGGCCCGGGGGTTCTGTCAAGGTACACAAACAATGGTGTATGTTTCCCCTGACTTGTGCAAGGACAGTAGGCCTCCAGCCCGGCAGCACCAAGCTCCCAAGACAAGACCAAGCCAGAGAGATAGCTCTTTGAGGAATCAAAGGGCAGATCAAGAAGACCAAGACAAGCCAAGGGAACAAGATATCAATAAGGAAAGACTACCCTTTCTGGGCAGGTGAGCCTGGTCAGGTTGAGGCCTCACCAAAGACAAGTCCCAAGATTCTCTCGGCAGGCTTGCCGGGGCCGCCAAGGGCAAATCTTCCCGCCAAGACTCCACCGCTCCACCGCACAATGACGCAAGTAACTTATCAGTGTGGTGTCGAGCCCCCAAGTGATTAAGTGGTTGTCATCTGGCACATGCCATCCATTTGGAAGGGAGATTCTCCCTATATGACACCCGTGCAGAGGCGTGTCATGCAGACATATAAGAAGGTGGTTAAGCGGCGTGGCAGGCTTGCCGGGCTGCATCCTTAGCGTGACGCCTAGCAATGCATTTAATGCACTTTGTCCTAACTGCCAGAGTTAGGTATGATAGCACTGTTGGCTATGTAATCAGTGGATAATGACTGATTTGCCACTGTGGTAACCCCTTAGCCTATAAAAGGAGGGCCATGGCAACCTAGGAAATGATTCGGACCCTTGTACACTCTTACACGCGTAGCTGCTCTCCCCGAGGCGACCTTGCCGGGCTTGAGCACTGCGTGTACGCCATGATCCTCCCATCAATCCACCAAAGCATGAGTAGGCTTTTACGCTTCCCAGCAGCCCGAACCTAGGTAAAAACCACAAGCGTCACCCCCGCCATGTTGTTCCATGGTCTCCGCTCTTTGTGCAACGCGCCCTTCCCCCTTGCCGAATCAGAAGGGACTGTTGGCCCCATAGGTGATCGTGATCCACGGCATATGTCATTTCCATAGACATTCCAAGATATATTTCCATGAAACTTCCATCATCGTCATATACATGACTTGAGCATTCATTGCCATATTGCTTTGCATGATCGTTAGATAGCTAGCATGGTATTTTCATGGCTTGTCTGTTTTTTGGTGTCTTTGCTATGCTAGATCATTGCACATCCTGGTACACTGCCAGAGGCATTCATATAGAGTCATACTTTGTTCTAGGACCGAGTTGTAATTTATTGAGTTGTAAGTAAATAGAAGTGTGATGATCATCATTATTTATTATTAGAGCATGTCTCAGTGAGCAAAAGATGATGGAGACTATGATTTCCCCACAAGTCGGGATGAGACTCCGGACAAAAAAAGTGATGCCAAAAAGGGCCCAACAAAAGGAAAAAAAAGAAAACAAAAAAGAGAAGGTGCAATGTTACTATCCTTTTTACCACACTTGTGCTTCAGAGTAGCACCATGTTTTTCATATAGAGAGTCTCCTATGTTGTCACTTTCATACACTAGTGGGAATTTTTCACTATAAAGCTTGGCTTGTATATTCCGATTATGGGCTTCCTCCAATGCTCGAGGTCTTTGAGCAAGAAAGTTGGATGCACACTGATGACCCACAAGTATAGGGGATCAATTGTAACTCTTTTCTATAAGTAAGAGTGTCGAACCCAATGAGGAGCACAAGGAAATGACAAGTGGTTTTCACCAAGGTAATGTCTACAAGTGCTGAAATTGTAAGTAACAGAGTAGTTTGATAGCAAGATAATTTGTAACGAGCAAGTAATGATAGTAGTAACAAAAGTGCAGCAAGGTAGACCAATCCTTTTGAGGCAAAGGACAGGCCAAAACAGTCTCTTATAATAAGCAAAGCGTTCTTGAGGGTACACGGGAATTTCATCTAGTCACTTTCATCATGTTGGTTTGATTCATGTATGCTACTTTGATAATTTGATATGTGGGTGGACTGGTGCTTAGGTGCTTTTTCTTACTTGAACAAACCTCCTACTTATGATTAACCCCCTCGCAAGCATCCGCAACTACGAGAAAAGTACTAAAAATAAATTCTAACCATAGCATTAAACTTTTGGATCCAATCGGTCCCTTACGACATAGCGCATAAACTAGGGTCTAAGCTTCTGTCACTCTCGCAACCCATCATCTAATAACTACTCCACAATGCATTCCCTTAGGCCCAAATATGGTTAAGTGTCATGTAGTCGACGTTCACATGACACCACTAAGGGAATCACAACATACATACTATAAAAATATCGAACACATATCAAGTTCACATGATTGCTTGCAACATGATTTCTCCCATGACCTCAAGAACAAAGGTAACTACTCACAAGTGATAAACATGCTCAAGATCAGACGGGTATTAAATAGCATATTGGATCTGAACATATAATCTTCCACCAAATAAACCATATAGTAGTCAACTACAAGATGTAATCAACACTACTAGTCACCCACAAGCACCAATGTATAGTTCCGGTACAAAGATTGAACACAAGAGATGAACTAGGGTTTTAGAGGAGATGGTGTTGTTGAATATGTTGATGGAGATTGCACTCCCCAAGATGGGAGAGTTGTTGGTGATGACGACGACGATGATTTCCCCCTCCGGGTGGGAAGTTCCCCCGGCGGAATAGCTCCGCCGGAGGGCAACAGTGCTCCTGCCCAAGTTCCGCCTCAAGACGGCAGTGCTCTGGCCCGAAAGTCCTCCCCTTATTTCTTCTAGGTCAAAATGAGTTATATACAAGAAGATGGGCACCGAGGTGGGCCTGGGTGAGCACAACCCTCAGGGCGCGCCTGGGCTCCCTAGCGCCCAGGTGGGTAGTGCCCACCTGGTGGGCCCCCTCTGGTACTAATTGTCTCCAATATTCCTCAAATATTCCATAAAAAATCTCCATAAAGATTCAGCTTGTTTGGAGTTGTGCAGAATAGGTGGCCTAACATAGCTTTTCTAGGTCCAGATTTCCAGCTGCCAGAATTCTCCCTCTTTGTGTGTACCTTGCATATTATGAGAGAAAAGGCATTATAATTACTCCAAATAGCATTATTATAGTTTAGACCTCACTTGTGGACGTATCAATTCTCCCAAGCTTAGACCTCGCTTGTCCTCAAACGAAAACTGAAATCGAAAAACATGTCCACATGCTTAGAGAGAGAGGTGTCGATAAAAACAAAATTCAGACATAGAAGCATTATGTAGATTATTATAACAACAACAAATTTAAACATAAGATTTTTCTCATAGAACTTTTATCATAGACTTCCCATGAATAAGTGACAATTCATCACACAATTGAAGTATAAAGCATCAACTCTATTAGAAACCAACAAACTATGTTCTCAGTCAACTTTGCAACTACAATTCATCATCTTTTCAGGAAGGGTCACGTATCGGAGCCTTTAGGCAAGTCCACATACTCAACCATCATATAGTCTTTTATGATTACTAACACTCACCGCATACACATGAGCAAAGCGTCTCAACCGGACACATAGAAATATGGGGGCTTATAGTTTCGCCTCCCAACTAATTCACCTCAAGGGTAATGTCAACAATAATAACTCATGCCACCCATATTCAACTGGACATATGTGCCTAGATCTTTCCTCACCACATGAAGCTTGCCAAAGGAGAAAATAAAAAAAGGAGTAGAGAGAATAAACTTTGACTCTTCCGTAAAAGTAAATACACAAAAGTAAAAGATAGGCCCTTCGCAGAGGGAATCAGAGGTTTCCAAGCGCTTATTTGTTTGTATGCTCAACCCATTAGTGCAAAAGAAAGTCATGTTGTATTGCCCCTTGTGATGGCAACCTTTATTATGCAGTATGTTGGTTTTATTCTTCACCATCACAAGTCCATATAACGCTCAATTTTCTCTTACACTAAATGATCTCACACTTTTAGAAGCAATTTTTATTGCCTTATTGCACCGGTGATAGTTTACTTGAGGGATCTTGCTCAATCCCTAGGTAGGTATGGTGGACTCTTGAAAATAAGATTTAGGTTTAAGGGTTTTTGGATGCACAAGTAGTATCTCTACTTAGTGGGGAATTTTTGGCTAGCAAAGATAGGGGCAAGAACCACATGTTGAAGGATCTATGACAATATAACTTCTATGTGAATAAGAACAAACATAAATCATTACGTTGTCTTCCTTGTTCAACGTCAACAATTTTGGCATATAATATTTTGATGTGTCACACACTAGCTAGTTCATGCATTAGACTGTTGCATCATGTCTACTCTTCCAGAAAACTGAAATGGGGATGGCAGAACCCCCAGCACCCCCTGGAAACAACTAGGGTTTACTAAAATCTTTTTCAATGAACCTGAAATGCCCTTCTAAAAAGTCCACCCTTTTTGTTTTGGGTTAGAACCCCTGACAAAATGGGTTCGCATTTTCCAGGACACATAAGGTCATTGGATTAAATCATTACTATTTGCAATTGGGCAATTTAAATCCTATAAATATTTTAAAATGCCCAAATAATCCTGAAAGTATTTTTAGGCTGTTGAGAATATTTTCAAATGTACCTCTGAATATTTTCAGGTTTTTCCTAAATGGAATAGTATTTTTACTATTTCAAAACACATAACTGGAATAAATAAAAAAGAAAAACAAAAGTAGAGAGCAGAGGCTTACCTGGCGCCCACCTAGCAGGCCCACTTAGCCGGCCGAGCCCAGCAACCGCTCCAGCGAGCTGCTTGACTCGGCCAGGTAGGAAGGCAGGTGCTCGACGCCGACACCAGCGCGCGCCACGCAGCTGCCCGCCGCCCTGCTTCCTCCCCTCGCCATTCTGCTGCCCTGGGTCGGTCACCCACTCCTCCCCCGAGCTCGCAGACACGCCCCTTCCTCCCCAGCTCCTCTCCCTTGCTCTCCTGCACTATGGCTGACGCTGTCGCGCCCGCGCCACCGTGATAACCGCGTCCGCCGTCGTCCCCGTGCCGCGTCACCGTGTCCGTTCGCTCCGCCGTCGTCGTCCACATCGAACAGGCCGAGCCCCGAGCGCTCGCCCGCTCTAGAGTCGCCCCTGACCCCGTCGTCCCCAACTCCGGCCGCCGAGATCGCCATCGTCGCCCCGCTCAGCTCCGGTCTTCCCCAAGCCCGCTTCGACGCTTGCTGCAATCACCGTGAGCTCAGCTCCATCCTCCCCCTCTCCGTTAACTCTCTCCTGCACCATATGCACCGCACCATGTTCACCCGCACCCTCCGCCGCCGAGCTCGTCGCCGACGTGACTCCGGCCACTCACCGGCCACACCACTGTGACCAACGCACTCACCGCACTCACAGGAACCCGTAGCACTACTCCACACGCCTCGCCGTGCCCCGTAGCCTCGGGTTCGACCTCACCGAGCTCCGGCAGCCGCACAGTTCGTCACCGGCGACGTTTCCGGCCACCCCGAGCTCCACCACTGCCACCAAACGACGCGGCATGATCCCAGCTACGCGTATGTAACGCCCTCGATGCGGCTATATCTCCCACGTGTAGAAGCACGACTTAGATGCATAACCGCATTGAAAGCTATGTCGCAAGTGAGGTAATCTTCATAACAACCCATGTAAATAAATAAAGGGGAAAGGTACATAGTTGGCTTACACTCGCCACATCACACAAATAACATAAATAACATTACATTCATCCAATTACAGTCAAGGTCCGACTACGGAAACAAAATGAAGAACAACCCCCAAATGCGACAAAGTCCCTGATCGCCCCAACTGGGCACCACTACTGATCATCTGGGAAAGACACGTAGTAACGACGAGAGTCTTCATCAAACTCCCATTTGAGCTCGGTCATATCATTTGGAGCGGTATCATCGGTCCCTGCATCTGGTTTTGGAAGTAATCTGTGAGTCACGGGGACTCAGCAATCTCACACCCTCGCGATCAAGACTATTTAAGCTTATAGGAAGGGTAAAAGGTATGATGTGGAGCCGCAGCAAGCGACTAGCATATATGGTGGCTAACATACGCAAATGAGAGCGAGAAGAGAAGGCAAAAGCATGATCGAACAACTATGATCAAGAAGTGATCCTAGAACAACCTACGTCAAGCATTACTCCAACACCGTGTTCACTTCCCGGACTCCGCCGAGAAGAGACCATCACGGTTACACACGCGGTTGATGCATTTTAATTAAGTTAAGTTTCAACTTTTCTACAACCGGACATTAACAAATTCCCATCTGCCCATAACCGCGAGCATGACTTTCGAAAGTTCAAATCCCTGCAGGGGAGTCCCAATTTAGCCCAACACAAGCTCTCACGATCAACGAAGGATATTCCTTCTCCCCAAGACAATCCGATCAGACTCGACATCCCGGTTACAAGACATCCTCGACAATGGTAAAAAAAGTCCAGCAACACCGCCCGAATGTGCCGACAAATACCGATAGGAGCTACACATATCTTGTTCTCAGGGCACACTCGGATGAACACTACGTACAACTAAAACCAACCCTCAAGTTTCCCCGAGGTGGCGCTGCAAGTGGCTCTGTTTTGGACCAACACTCAGAGGAGCACTGGCCCGGGGGGTTTAATAAAGATGACCCTTGGGCTCCGGAAACCCAAGGGAAAAAGAGGCTAGGTGGCGAATGGTAAAACCAATGTTGGGCATTGCTAGAGGAGTTTTATTCAAAGTGAACTGTCAAGGGGTTCCCATTATAACCCAACCGTGTAAGGAACGCAAAATCCGGGAACATAACACCGATATAACGGAAACTAGGGTGGCAAGAGTGGAACAAAACACCAGGCATAAGGCCGAGCCTTCCACCCTTTACCAAGTGTATAAGTGCATTAAGATAAACAAGATAATTTGATGATATCCCAACAATAAACATGTTCCAACAAGGAACGGTCTCCAATCTTCACCTGCAACTAGCAACGCTATAAGAGGGGCTGAGCAAAGCGGTAACATAGCCAAACAACGGTTTGCTAGGACATGGTGGGTTAGAGGTTTGACATGGAAAATGGGTGGCATGATAAGCAAGTGGTAGGTATCGTAGCATAGGCATAGCAAAAGAGCGAGCATCTAGCAAGCAAAGATAGAAGTGATTTCGAGGGTATGGTCATCTTGCCTGCAAAGTTCTCAAAGTTGCCTTGATCCTCGTAAGCGTACTCAACGGGCTCCTCGATCACGTACTCATCTCCCAGCTCTACCCAAGCAAGAACAACAAGCAAAAGGAACACAATCAACCACGTGCAATGCTCAAACAACATGATGCAAACATGGTATGATATGCGGGATGCAGTATGTGATGCATATGCATGATTTGGAAAGGAATGATTGAACCTGGCCTCAACTTGGAAAGAGGAGTTGATTTTGGTTGAATTCGATATAAAGATCACCGGAATCGGATGCACGGTTTGGAAATGGCAAGCAAAACAAATATGACACCGGTCTGCGATTAACAACAAGTAGCCTTCTAAATGCAACAAGAACAACATGGTACAACACTCCAACATGACAACAAAATACATGGAAGGGATCCACTCATAATGCTTGACAAAAGATGAACACTGAGCTACGGCTAATTCACTCATTAACAGGTTAAAACAAGCATGGCAAAAGTGCAAAAGATTACTGGTTACAGACTTAGTGAAAATAATAACATGTCAGGAATTTATCATGAGGAAGCAATGTTTAGAGCACGATAACTACATGCTACAAGAACATAACATGGCAAAGCAAGGCATGGCATGAAGCTACTCAAGCTAGGGTGCTCCAAAATTGCAAACAAAGACATGGATGGATAGAGCACAACATTATCTACAAAACATCCTTACTGATCATGCTCAAAAGAGGCACGGATCACTAGGAAACAACATGAACATATGGCCTAAAAATAATGACCGGGCAAAGACTTAGTGAAATTCTAAGTCCCTGAAATCAGCATCATAGAGTAAGCTACTTTGCATGCTTGTGCTAGTCACCACAAAGATCACAAAAATACATGGCATACACCCCTGTAAAGATGGCATGACATATTTCAAAACTCATGTAGAGCTTAGGATCATAGCATGCACACATTAATCATTGCAAAAATGACAAAAGTGCATTTGCGGAAACAGATCTGAAACTATCATCACATAGCCCTCTTCCAACAGCATTTCGAGCATCAAGATGAGCTCAAATGAAAATGATGCAATGAGATGAAATGATGTACTCGTGAGACGAAAATTTTGATATGCTACACGCACGAATCGAAGCTACAATGACGAAGTTATGGCATGTCAAAGTATGCATAAAAGCTAGGGTTAGAGGGCAAAAGTCAACTGAGGTGGATCTCAGATCCAGATCCAGCCGATGCACTGTAGCAGTCCGAGGATGAGGTCGCCGGAAATGGCCGCGGCGGTGGCCGGACTTGTCACCAGAGTTGGTCGGAGATGGCGGAGCTGGCCGGAGGAGGACGGAGAGGTCGCCGGGCGGCGAGGCGCGGCTTCCGCGGTGGCGGTCGGTGCACGGGGCAGCGGGCGCTGATGCACGGGGCGGCGGGCACCAATGGCGGCCGCGGCGGTGGTCGGTGCCGGCGTCAGTGGCGGCTGGCGCCGGCGCGGTGGCAGAGCGGGGCGGCTCGGCGGGCGCGCGGGAGGACGAAGGCGGGCGCGGGCGGCACAGCTTCGGGCCGGGGAGGGCCCCGCACGGGCTGCTGCGGGCCGCGGTGGGAGGCACGGGCGGTTGCCATGTGGTAGCCTCCGGTTGGCGGCGGCGGCGATGTCCGGCACGCCCGGACGTTGTCCTGCGCGCTGCGGGGAAAAAGACTAGGGTTAGGGGAAGAAGAGACCCGGGATTTTCGTGGAAGGGTCTATTTATAGAGGTAGGAGGAGGTAGGAAGCTCCAAATGAGGTGCAGTTTGCGGCCACGCGATCGTGATCGAACGGCCTAGGTGATGGAGGGGTTTTTGGTGGGTTTTGGGCCACTTTGGAAGGGTGTTGGGCTGCAACACACACGAGGCCTTTTTGGTCCCTCGGTTAACCGTTGGAGTATCAAACGAAGTCCAAATGGCGCGAAACTTGACAGGCGGTCTACCGGTAATAAACCAAAGCAGCATGACAAGTCTCGGTCCAACCCGAAAACTTTTAACACCTGCACACGAAAAGAGGTAGAAAGGGACACCAGAGGACATAGGAGTGCCGGAACGCAAAATGGACAACGGGGAAAATGCTCGAATGCATGAGACGAGCACGTATGCAAATGCAATGCACATGATGACATGATATGAGATGCATGACAAAGACAAAAACACACGGAGACAAAAACCCGACAACGATGAAATAAAAAAACTTAGTGCCGAAAAATGGCAAGAGTTGGAATACAAATAAGGTAAATTACATCCGGGGTGTTACAGCGTAGATGCTCTCCGCTGCCCATTTGGTCGCCGGAGCACGAAACCCGCACTGCCCCGCCGCATCTGGCCTTGCCGGCGGCTAAACGCCGGCGAGTTTGACTTTGTTTGACCCTAGTTGACCCCGTGTGGACCCAGGTTGACTCCCCCTGAGTCTATGACAAGTGGGACCGCTCTACTAATTAACATAGATTAGCACTAATTAAATTTAGTTAGTTAATTAACTACTAACACGCGGGTCCCACTGGTCAAGTTTGACCTGGACCAGCCTTGTTGACCACTGACGTCACCCTGACCCAATGCTGACGCAATAATTCAATTACTGGAATTATTCTTATACAGGAAATTCCAGAAAATACCACAAACTTCAAAAATTCATAACTTTTAATCTGTAACTTCAAATGCAAAGATTTATATATGAAATTTGATCAGAAAAATTCAATCTTTCCATCTGTAATGGTTTCATGCATGACAAAACACTTTAACCTTGTTGTTTAGGTGAAACAAGCAAATGCACTTATATGACTTAATAACATAAGCTTCCATTTGAACCTTTGATTCAAATGGACTCAAACCAACTTGTTTCACAATGCATTAGCCAGGACACCTCATATTGCCATGTCATAGCATGCATCATATTGTTGCATATTGCCATGTGATGATTGTGTTCTGTGATGTCTTTCGTGGTAGGTTCTACCTCCGAGGATATTCTCGAGTATCCAACTGAAGGGCAGTACCCTACTACAACTCCATCAGGCAAGCAGCCCCATTGATCATATCGATACAATCCCATGTTCTCGCTCCTGCTCTCATTTACTGCATTAAGACAACAACGTTTCAAACTGCTGTGTGCTGCGGTAGTTGAACCCTTATCCTCTGCATGACCTGTCATTGCCACAGTAACTAGATGAAACCCACTAGCATGTGTAGGAGTTGATTGTGCCATGTATGTGTTTACTACCTTGCTATGCCTGCTATGCTTAGAGTTGTGTCAGGTCTGGTTCATCTGGGTGATGGGCTAGAGTGAAATGATTACGTCGGTAATGTGAGGGATGTGTTGAACATGATTTGGTAAAGGTATCGATGAGAGGCCATGTAGGAGTACATGGTGGGTTGTTTCATTGAGGCCGTCCCTAAGAACTGAGATCTGTATGCGTGATTTAAGATTCAGCTACTACCACACATTGGGCCCTGAAATATGAGCCCGCTCGACTTACTGACCCCTCTTGTCCTCTGTCCAGGAGTTACAACTAGTTTCTGGTGTTTATAGGTTATGTGTTGGCGGCCGTGCGTAGTGCTGACCCTAGGGGTGGGCTATGATGCGGTAGATACACCGTGGCCGGGTATGCCGGGCGCCCGTTTGGCGTCTCGGGACCCTGTACACATCGTTTGGGGCCGTTGAGGACACCCCGGCCGGATTTCCTTGCGGATTGAACCCGAATAGGCGATAAACCTGGACTAGAGACTTGTGCGGTTAGTCAGGTCGTGGTCTACAACCACGTCGGCTTTCGCTTGAAGTCTGCCGAGCACATGTCATGTGCAGACGGTAAGTGGTGGAAACATGTGTGACGAAGTACACCCCTGCAGGGTATAAAACTATTCGAATAGCTGCGTCCGCGGTAAAGGACTGCTTGGTTGCCTATACAGTTCATAGACAAGTTAATGGTTACTACTAAAAGACTCAAGATAAGTGTGAGTACCGCGGATGGCCCTCTCGTAGGATGACGAGGGAGGATCCGCGGTGGAGTATTGTGTTGGTGATTAGTGGACTCGTGTGCGAAAACTATTTTACAAGTGGTGTCTCGTAGGATAGCTTAGCCGAGAGTCAAAGCTGGCTTGCTGCAATAACTCCACCACCTTCTTGAGAATGAGCATCTATAGTAGGATCTGTTGTAAGACTTGCTGAGTACCTTTGTACTCATGTTGCCTTAATTACTATTTTCAGACGACAACACCGCCCCCTCCGACGGGTTTTACGTAGACCTCGACGTCGATGAGTGACTTGCCACCTAGGTGGTGATTCTGGCCATGGAGGGCCCTATGTAGATAGACATGCTTCGTCAAGCCTTCTTTCTTTCTAGTGTCTGTACTCAGACTAATTTGCTTCCTCATGTGCTTGTATGCTTGTATGATTTGAGTGTCGGGTCATGTGACCCTACCTGTATGAACATGTTATGTATGGCTCTCCGGAGCCTTTAAATAAAGTACTTTGAGTTGTAGAGTTTTGTTGTGATGCCATGTTGTATTTACACATATCGAGCATATTGTGTGTATGATTGAAATGCTTGGTATGTGTGGGATCTGACAATCTAGTTGTTTATCCATGGCAGCCTCTCTTATGGGGAAATGTAGTCTAGTGCTTCCATGAGCCATAGTAGTCCGCTACAGCCAGGTTCACATGAGTCCTGCTAGCCCAGCACTACTGCTCAGGACACTTGACTGGCCGACATGTGTTTCACTTCGTTCCTGTGTCTGTCCCTTCGGGGAAATGTCACACGGTGACATCCGGAGTCCTGCCTAGCCTGTTACAGCCTGGGTTCCCAGAGTCCTGTTAGCCCAGTGCTACAGCCCGGATTCACACGCTGCTGACCGACATGCTCGATGTGATTCATGTATGCCTGTCCCCATAGGTTTGTGCCGCTTTGGATTCACAACTAGCCATGTCGGCCCGGGTTCTCTGTCATATGGATGCTACCGACACTATCATATATGTGAGCCAAAAGGCGCAAACGGTCCTGGGCCATGGTGAGGCGACACCCGTGGGAATACCGTGCGTGAGGCCGCAAAGTGATGAGGTGTTACCGGCTAGATCAATGTGACTTGGAATCGGGGTCCTGACAGCGTTGGCATCAGAGCCGGACTGCCTGTATGTTCGTTGAGCCAAACTGGTCGATGTCGAGTCTAGAAATGCTTTAGTTATGTGTAGGGGAATTGATTGTGGGAGGGAACGTAAGGCTCTTTTACTCCTTTACCTTATGCCCTCTGATCTGAGTCATTCTCTTCTCATTCTATGTGGGTTAAGGACTAGGCTCTCTTCTCTCTATCAGGCTCACGTGTTACTAATCCGTAGTAACTTATAGGATTGTGGGTTCAAGCCTCAGTTCAGTTTCTACTACTTTTTGCATGTTGTCAGTTGAACCAGAACCTTGATATGATGTTGTTGAGTGGTTTTGCAAACTGTTGTGAATGTCTCAAATCTTTTTCTGAGCATTTACAACTGTTATGCTGTCCAATTTCTCCTAGAAAATACTAATGCCTTTGCATTATTCTGTGCTTTCAGATGGCCACCCGTCCCCAGAACCAAGTGGTTCGTCTGACAAGGTGCCTCGATGTACCTGGTCACATGGCCATGTTGGTCCGAGACAGTCTATCGATGGTATCCTGAATATACCGTCAAGGAGCAGTTCCGAGACTTCAGTCAGAGCCAGTACCTTTGTACCGTCAGGATATATCCCTCTTATCCTGGAGCCACTGAACCCCTCCACTGCTCTTATGGACTTGGGGTTACTATTGAGATGTTCGTGTAGGACGCAACTTACTCAATGATGACTATCATTCGAGCCAGAACTGCCCTGCTCCAGAACACCGATTTTCGCTACATGCCAGCCTCACTCCCTGGAGCACAGGGGTACTATCAGGCTTTGTACTATGACTCTACACATGAGGATTCACTACTCCGCACCACTGCCGAGATGCTCGAGGACAAGGACCGCGAAAATCAGGCCTTGCGAATGGAGCTCTTCAACTCTCGTTCTGACCACTGGGCCACTTTGACTCGGTTTGCACCTGCTGTGCAGGCGGGATACATGGACATGAGGGACCTGTACCCCGTGCGGTCTGGATTGCCAGATTGTATGGACTGGCATGATGTAGGATGCATCACCCCTCCTCGTGGTCCCCGTCTGCCACCGTTTGTGGGACCAAGGCCACATCCGAGTACCTATGGCCCGCAAGCTCCACAGGACCGTCTGTTCCCAGATGATCATGTTCCGCTTCCAGGTTTTGGTGGTGACTTTTATGAGGATTACTACGGAGCTGTCTGAGCTAGTAGTAGTTTCACTAGTACTGTCATAGTTGTATTCTCCACAGTCCTGCGTGACCCGTGGGATACGACTTGGTGTGTATCATGCTCCGGAGGTGTAGAAAATAATGTATAGGAGCTTGGAATGCCTCCGATGAGATGTAACGTCTTTCACCGTAGTTGTACTCTAGCCTGGGCTTGTACTAAACTATGTACTGTGTGTATGACCGATGGTATATATATGGCAGTTTCTATATTACCATGTCGTGCAATGAACATCTCAGCATTCCATGTTATCCATACATTCCGCACTTCTTTGCCAAGATTGTGCCATCCTTGTCTAAGCCATTGTCTTGTTTTTCCTAAGATGGTCAACACCAGCAGCAACCCTGCTGCCCCGGAGCAGGGGAAGCCAGTGCAGCTAGGGATGAGAATCTGCCTCACCCGCCTTCTCTGGCCGAAGTTATGCTAGAGGCAGAAAGAAACAAGCGTGAGACTAACCGCTTGCTGGAGCGGATTGAGCAGAACACTGCACGTCATCAGCGAAATGACTTGGTGTCAATCAATGACTTTATCAAGTTGTACCCACCATAGTTTAATCATTCCGTCGAGCCCCTCGATGCGGATGATTGGCTTCGCAGCATCACCCATAAGCTACGTTCTGCCAACGTAGCCGAAGCTGATAAGGTTACCTATGCTGCCTATCACCTCGAAGGCCCTGCTAGCCTTTGGTGGGAAAACTTTGAGGCTATGTGCCCGGTCGGCCAAATCACTACTCGGGCTGAATTCAGTGAGGCTTTCCGTGAGCATCACATCCCGGAAGGTCTCATGGATCGTAAGAGGGAAGAGTTCTGCAATTTCACCCAAGCTAGACTGACTGTGGATGCATACAGCCGTGAGTTTGGAAATTTAGCACGTTATGCTCCTTAAGAGGTATCCACCGACGCTAAGAAGCAGGCAAGGTTCCGCAAGGGACTTAGCCCCGAGCTTCACCGCGATCTTCGTCTGCACGAGTTCACCTCCTTCCAGAAGCTGGTCAATAAGGCCATCAGTGCTGAGACAGGTTAGACTGACTATGACGCTTCACGCAAGCACTCCCCTGATTTTGGTTCTTCATCCGGCTCTAGATCTCAGAAGCGTCGGGTGTGGATTCCAAGCACAGCGCTGCCACCCAGGTTCACTCCGAGGCCATCCTTTGAGGTGCCTCGCCCCAACTAGCAGTTTGCACCGCCTAAGACCTATGGTGGCCCCGCTGCTAATGCTGCTCCACGCCCCAATGTTGTGACATGTTTCAAGTGTGGAGAGCCGGGTCACTACAGTCGAGAGTGTCCCCAGAACAACAACCCCAACCAGTCTGGAAAGTCCGTTGGTCATGGAAGCCAACGGGAAAGACATTCTACGCCAAGCCAGCCACCACTACACATGGCCATGTCAACTATGTCTCAGCTGAGGAGGCTCATGATGATCCTAACGTCGTCCTTGGTACGCTCCTTGTTAATTGCCATCCGGCATCTGTTCTTTTCAATACTGGAGCATCTCATTCATTCATTCATATATGAGAGCTATGCTCGATTGCATAACACGACATTCTATGGCATGCCCACTTCCATGGAAATTCAAACCCCTGGCTCTAGATGGCAAACTTCTAGAGTAAGCCATGGGAATGAAATTCTTATCGATAGACTTGTCTTCCTTGCATCTTTAATAGCTCTCAAGTCCTCGGACATAAACATTATCTTGGGTATGGACTGGATGTCAGCTCATTATGCTAAGATTCATTGTGCCACTAGAACCGTTCAACTTACTCATCCATCGGGCAAGACAGTCAATGTCTTAACTTGAGTGGCCAAGCGCCAGCTTTACTCCCTAAATGCCAACCCCCTTCCAGACCTTGAAGATATTCCGGTAGTCCGAGACTTCCCGGATGTCTTTCCAGAAGAACTGCCAGGTGTTCCACTTGACAGGGATGTCAAGTTCGTGATAAACCTTGTTCCAGGAACCGTCCCAATTTCTAGAAGACCCTATAAGATGGCACCCTTAGAACTAGCCGAACTTAAGAAACAACTCGATGAGTCCTTGAAAAAGGGTTTCATCTGTCCTAGTTATTCCCCTTGGGCTTGCCCCGTCCTCTTCGTCAAGAAGGATGGAACAGATCAGATGGTTGTAGATTACCGACCTGTCAACTTGGTCACTATCAAGAACAAGTATCCGCTCCCCAGGATCAATGATCTGTATGATCAGCTCGCTGGATCCTCAGTCTTCTCCAAAATGGATTTGAGGTTGGGCTACCATAAAATCAAAATCAAGAACGGGGACATTCCTAAAATGGCTTTTGTTACTCGTTATGGCCAATACGAGTACACCGTCATGTCCTTCGGTTTAAGCAATGCCCCAGCCACCATCTCTCGGTTAATGAACTCGATCTTCATGGCGTATTTGGATAAATTCGTCGTGGTATACCTTGACGACATACTCATCTACTCCAAAAATGAGGAAGAACATGCCGAACATCTAAGGCTGGTATTGACGAAACTTTGAGAGCATCGCCTTTATGCCAAATTCTCCAAGTGTGAATTTTGGTTGCCAGAAGTGACCTATCTAGGCCATGTAATCTCTGGTAAGGGTATTGCTGTCAATCCCGAGCGAGTTCAAGACGTCCTTGATTGGACTCCACCTAAAACGGTCAAGCAAGTTCGGAGCTTCCTTGGCTTAGCGAGCTATTGTTGCCGCTTTGTCGAGAATTTCTCCAAGGTTGCTAAACCTCTAACTGAAATCCTCAAGAAAGATAAAAAAGTTCGAGTGGACCCCACAATGCGAGTTCAGCTTTCAGGAACTGAAAAGACGCCTGACATCTGCTCCCGTACTGGTACCACCAGATTTCTCCAAGGACTTTATTATCTATTGCGACGCCTCGCGACAAGGACTAGGTTGCATACTCATGCAAGATCGTTAGGTAATTGCCTATGCTTCACGGCAATTACACCCACATGAGGAAAACTATCCCACACATGATCTAGAGCTTGCAGCTGTAGTCCATGCACTTAAAACTTGGTGACATTACCTTCTCGATAATCGTTGTGAGATCTTCACCGATCACCAAAGTTTGAAATATATCTTCACCCAACGGATTTGAATCTCAGGCAAATACGTTGGGTCGAGTTGATCTCGGATTACGACTTAGGAATAACTTACACCCCGGGCAAAGCCAATGTCATGGCTGATGTGCTAAGTCGTAAATCTTATTGTAACAACCTGATGTTACAATAAAGTCAACCACTTCTCCAAGAGGAATTTCGTAAGCTTAACCTTCACATAGTTCCTCGAGGATTCCTATCCACCCTCGTGGCGAAGCCTAACCTTACGGATCAAATCATAGCTGCCCAGAAGCGTGATAAGGGCATATCCCGGATTAAGGAAAACATCGCTAGTGGAGTTGCTAAATGTTTTTCCATGGATGAGCGAGGTGTTGTCTTCTTCGAGAACCGCTTGGTGGTTCCCAAGAAACAACATATACGTCAGTTGATTCTTAAGGAAGCTCATGAATCCCCTCTCACCATTCATCCCGGTAGTACTAAAATGTATCAAGACCTACGCCAGAGGTTTTGGTGGACTAGGATGAAGAGAGAAATTGCTCAATACATTGCTAGTTGCGACGTCTGTCATCGTGTTAAAGCAGAGCATCAACGGCCTGCTGGCACCCTTCAACCTTTGGTTATTCCTGAATGGAAATGGGATAAAATCAGTATGGATTTCATTACTGGGTTTCCCAGGACCAAGAGAGGGAATAATGCTATATTCGTCATTATCGATCGTCTTTCCAAAGTAGCCCACTTTCTACCTGTTTGTGAGAGTATTACCGCTAGCCAGCTAGCTGACTTATACATCTCCCGAATAGTGTCTCTTCATGGTGTTCCATTGGAAATTAAATCAGACCGTGGGAGCTCTTCACCTCTTGATTTTGGGAAAGTTTCCACAATGCTATGGGAACTCGTCTCTCTTTTAGCACCGCCTTCCACCCCCAATCAAGTGGTCAAGTAGAGCGAGTAAATCAAATTCTGGAGGATATGCTCCGAGCTTCTGTCATCTCATTCGGAATGGATTGGGAGAAATGCCTTCCATTCGCGGAGTTCGATTATAACAATAGTTATCAAGCTAGCTTGGGAAAAGCTCCTTTCGTAGTTCTCTATGGACGAAAATGTCGAACGCCTCTTAACTGGTCAGAAACTGGGGAAAGACAACTCTTTGGCCCGGATATGATTCAGGAAGCAGAAGAGCAGGTTCGCGTTATTCGTGAGAAATTGAAAACAGCCCAATCTCGTCAAAAGAGCCAATATGACCGCAAACACAAGCTCATGACTTATGAAGTCGGCGAGAAGGCTTACCTTCGGGTTACTCCTTTAAAGGGAACCCATTGTTTCGGTATCAAAGGCAAGTTGGCTCCTCGTTACATTGGACCCTTTCGCATTCTTGCCAAACGAGGAGAAGTTGCCTACCAATTGGAACTACCTCCGCATCTTTCCAGAGTTCACGATGTCTTCCACGTTTCTCACCTCAGGCGTTGCTTCGCGGATCCTATCCGTGGAGTGGACCACGAGACGCTTGATCTCCAAGATAATCTGACATATCGGGAATATCCCATTCGTATCCTTGATCAAGCCGAGCGTACCACTCGATGCCATAACATCAAGTTTCTCAAGGTTCAATGGTCACACCACTCTGAGAAAGAAGCCACTTGGGAAAGGGAGGATCGTCTTTGACTCGAGTACCCCACCTTCTTCCCAACGGATCCTAAATCTCGGGACGAGATTCTTTTGAGTGGGGGTGAGTTGTCACACCCTAGCTAGTTCATGCATTAGAGTGTTGCATCATGTCTAATCTTCCAAAAAACTGAAATGGGGATGGCAGAACCCCCAGCACACCCTGGAAACAACTAGGGTTTACTAAAATCTTTTTCAATGAACATGAAATGGCCTTCTAAAAAGTCCACCCTTTTTGTTCTGGGTTAGAACCCCTGACAAAATGGGTTCACATTTTTCCAGGACACATAAGGTCATTGGATTAAATCATTACTATTTGCATTTGGGCAATTTAAATCCTATAAATATTTTAAAATGCCCAAATAATCCTGAAAGTATTTTTAGGCTATTGAGAATATTTTCAAATGTACCTCTCAATATTTTCAGGTTTTTCCTAAATGGAATAGTATTTTTACTATTTCAAAACACAGAACAGGAATAAATAAAAAAGAAAAACAAAAGTAGAGAGTAGAGGCTTACCTGGCGCCCACCTAGCAGGCCCACCTAGCCGGCCCAGCCCAGCAACCACTCCAGCGAGCTGCTTGACTCGGCCAGGCAGGCAGGTAGGTGCTCGACGCCGGCACCACCGCGCGCCGCACAGCTACCCGCCGCCCTGCTTCCTCCCCTCGCCGTTTTGCTGCCCTGGGTCGGTCATCCACTCCTCCCCCGAGCTCGCAGACACGCCCCTTCCTCCCCAGCTCCTCTCCCTCGCTCTCCCGCACCATGGCCGACACTGCTGCGCCCGCGCCAACGTGATAATCGCGTCCGCCGTCGTCCCCGTGCTGCGTCACCGTGTCCGTTCGCTCTGCCGTCGTCGTCCATGTCGAGCAGGCCGAGCCCCGAGCGCTCGCCCACTCTGGAGTCGCCCCTGACCCCGTCTTCCCCAACTCTGGCCGCCGAGATCGCCATCGTCGCCCCGCTCAGCTCCGGTCTTCCCCGAGCCCGCTTCGACGCTTGCTGCAATCGCCGTGAGCTCAGCTCCGTCCTCCCCCTCTCCGTTAACTCTCTCCTGCACCGTATGCACCGCACCACGTTCACCCGCCGCCGCCGCCGAGCTCGTCGCCGACGTGACTCCGGCCAACCACCGGCCACACCACTGTGACCAACGCACTCACCGCACTCACAGGAACCCGTAGCACTACTCCACGCGCCTCGCTGTGCCCCGTAGCCTCGGGTTCGACCTCACCCGAGCTCCGGCAGCCGCACAACTCATCGTCGGCGACGTTTCCGGCCACCCCGAGCTCCACCACTGCCACCAAACGACGCGGCTTGCTCCCAGCTACGCGTAGATGCTCTCTGCCGCCCATTTGGTCGTCGGAGCATGAAACCCGCACTGCCCCGCCACGTCTGGCCTTGCCGGCGGCTAAACGCCGGCGAGTTTGACTTTGTTTGACCCTAGTTGACCCTGTGTGGGCCCAGGTTGACTCCCCCTGAGTCTATGACAAGTGGGACCGCTCTACTAATTAACATAGATTAGCACTAATTAAATTTAGTTAGTTAATTAACTACTAACACGCGGGTCCCACTGGTCAGGTTTGACCTGGACAAGCCCTGTTGACCATTGACGTCACCCTGACCCAATGCTGACGCAATAATTCAATTACTGGAATTATTCTTATACAGGAAATTCCAGAAAATACCACAAACTTCAAAAATTCATAACTTTTAATCTGTAACTCCAAATGCAAAGATTTATATATGAAATTTGATCAGAAAAATTCAATATTTCCATCTGTAATGGTTTCATGCATGACAAAACACTTTAACCTTGTTGTTTAGGTGAAACAAGCAAATGCACTTATATGACTTAATAACATAAGCTTCCATTTGAACCTTTGATTCAAATGGACTCAAACCAACTTGTTTCACAATGCATTAGCCAGGACACCTCATATTGCCATGTCATAGCATGCATCATATTGTTGCATATTGCCATGTGATGATTGTGTTCTGTGATGTCTTTCGTGGTAGGTTCTACCTCCGAGGATATTCTCGAGTATCCAACTGAAGGGCAGTACCCTACTACAACTCCATCAGGCAAGCAGCCCCATTGATCATATCGATACAATCCCATGTTCTCGCTCCTGCTCTCATTTACTGCATTAAGACAACAACGTTTCAAACTGCTGTGTGCTGCGGTAGTTGAACCCTTATCCTCTGCATGACCTGTCATTGCCACAGTAACTAGATGAAACCCACTAGCATGTGTAGGAGTTGATTGTGCCATGTATGTGTTTACTACCTTGCTATGCCTGCTATGCTTAGAGTTGTGTCAGGTTTGGTTCATCTGGGTGATGGGCTAGAGTGAAATGATTACGTCGGTAATGTGAGGGATGTGTTGAACATGATTTGGTAAAGGTATCGATGAGAGGCCATGTAGGAGTACATGGTGGGTTGTTTCATTGAGGTCGTCCCTAAGAACTGAGATCTATATGCGTGATTTAAGATTCAGCTACTACCACACATTGGGCCCTCAAATATGACCCCGCTCGACTTACTGACCCCTCTTGTCCTCTGTCCAGGAGTTACAACTAGTTTCTGGTGTTTATAGGTTATGTGTTGGCGGCCGTGCGTAGTGCTGACCCTAGGGGTGGGCTATGATGCGGTAGATACACCGTGGCCGGGTATGCCGGGCGCCCGTTTGGCGTCTCGGGACCCTGTACACATCGTTTGGGGCCGTTGAGGACACCCCGGCCGGATTTCCTTGCGGATTGAACCCGAATAGGCGATAAACCTGGACTAGAGACTTGTGCGGTTAGTCAGGTCGTGGTCTACAACCACGTCGGCTTTCGCTTGAAGTCTGCCGAGCACATGTCATGTGCAGACGGTAAGTGGTGGAAACATGTGTGACGAAGTACACCCCTGCAGGGTATAAAACTATTCGAATAGCTGCGTCCGCGGTAAAGGACTGCTTGGTTGCCTATACAGTTCATAGACAAGTTAATGGTTACTACTAAAAGACTCAAGATAAGTGTGAGTACCGCGGATGGCCCTCTCGTAGGATGACGAGGGAGGATCCGCGGTGGAGTATTGTGTTGGTGATTAGTGGACTCGTGTGCGAAAACTATTTTACAAGTGGTGTCTCGTAGGATAGCTTAGCCGAGAGTCAAAGCTGGCTTGCTGCAATAACTCCACCACCTTCTTGAGAATGAGCATCTATAGTAGGATCTGTTGTAAGACTTGCTGAGTACCTTTGTACTCATGTTTGCTTTAATTACTATTTTCAGACGACAACACCGCCCCCTCCGACGGGTTTTACGTAGACCTCGACGTCGATGAGTGACTTGCCACCTAGGTGGTGATTCTGGCCATGGAGGGCCCTATGTAGATAGACATGCTTCGTCAAGCCTTCTTTCTTTCTAGTGTCTGTACTCAGACTAATTTGCTTCCTCATGTGCTTGTATGCTTGTATGATTTGAGTGTCGGGTCATGTGACCCTACCTGTATGAACATGTTATGTATGGCTCTCCGGAGCCTTTAAATAAAGTACTTTGAGTTGTAGAGTTTTGTTGTGATGCCATGTTGTATTTACACATATCGAGCATATTGTGTGTATGATTGAAATGCTTGGTATGTGTGGGATCTGACAATCTAGTTGTTTATCCATGGCAGCCTCTCTTATGGGGAAATGTAGTCTAGTGCTTCCATGAGCCATAGTAGTCCGCTACAGCCAGGTTCACATGAGTCCTGCTAGCCCAGCACTACTGCTCAGGACACTTGACTGGCCGACATGTGTTTCACTTCGTTCCTGTGTCTGTCCCTTCGGGGAAATGTCACACGGTGACATCCGGAGTCCTGCCTAGCCTGTTACAGCCTGGGTTCCCAGAGTCCTGTTAGCCCAGTGCTACAGCCCGGATTCACACGCTGCTGACCGACATGCTCGATGTGATTCATGTATGCCTGTCCCCATAGGTTTGTGCCGCTTTGGATTCACAACTAGCCATGTCGGCCCGGGTTCTCTGTCATATGGATGCTACCGACACTATCATATATGTGAGCCAAAAGGCGCAAACGGTCCTGGGCCATGGTGAGGCGACACCCGTGGGAATACCGTGCGTGAGGCCGCAAAGTGATGAGGTGTTACCGGCTAGATCAATGTGACTTGGAATCGGGGTCCTGACAGCGTTGGCATCAGAGCCGGACTGCCTGTATGTTCGTTGAGCCAAACTGGTCGATGTCGAGTCTAGAAATGCTTTAGTTATGTGTAGGGGAATTGATTGTGGGAGGGAACGTAAGGCTCTTTTACTCCTTTACCTTATGCCCTCTGATCTGAGTCATTCTCTTCTCATTCTATGTGGGTTAAGGACTAGGCTCTCTTCTCTCTATCAGGCTCACGTGTTACTAATCCGTAGTAACTTATAGGATTGTGGGTTCAAGCCTCAGTTCAGTTTCTACTACTTTTTGCATGTTGTCAGTTGAACCAGAACCTTGATATGATGTTGTTGAGTGGTTTTGCAAACTGTTGTGAATGTCTCAAATCTTTTTCTGAGCATTTACAACTGTTATGCTGTCCAATTTCTCCTAGAAAATACTAATGCCTTTGCATTATTCTGTGCTTTCAGATGGCCACCCGTCCCCAGAACCAAGTGGTTCGTCTGACAAGGTGCCTCGATGTACCTGGTCACATGGCCATGTTGGTCCGAGACAGTCTATCGATGGTATCCTGAATATACCGTCAAGGAGCAGTTCCGAGACTTCAGTCAGAGCCAGTACCTTTGTACCGTCAGGATATATCCCTCTTATCCTGGAGCCACTGAACCCCTCCACTGCTCTTATGGACTTGGGGTTACTATTGAGATGTTCGTGTAGGACGCAACTTACTCAATGATGACTATCATTCGAGCCAGAACTGCCCTGCTCCAGAACACCGATTTTCGCTACATGCCAGCCTCACTCCCTGGAGCACAGGGGTACTATCAGGCTTTGTACTATGACTCTACACATGAGGATTCACTACTCCGCACCACTGCCGAGATGCTCGAGGACAAGGACCGCGAAAATCAGGCCTTGCGAATGGAGCTCTTCAACTCTCGTTCTGACCACTGGGCCACTTTGACTCGGTTTGCACCTGCTGTGCAGGCGGGATACATGGACATGAGGGACCTGTACCCCGTGCGGTCTGGATTGCCAGATTGTATGGACTGGCATGATGTAGGATGCATCACCCCTCCTCGTGGTCCCCGTCTGCCACCGTTTGTGGGACCAAGGCCACATCCGAGTACCTATGGCCCGCAAGCTCCACAGGACCGTCTGTTCCCAGATGATCATGTTCCGCTTCCAGGTTTTGGTGGTGACTTTTATGAGGATTACTACGGAGCTGTCTGAGCTAGTAGTAGTTTCACTAGTACTGTCATAGTTGTATTCTCCACAGTCCTGCGTGACCCGTGGGATACGACTTGGTGTGTATCATGCTCCGGAGGTGTAGAAAATAATGTATAGGAGCTTGGAATGCCTCCGATGAGATGTAACGTCTTTCACCGTAGTTGTACTCTAGCCTGGGCTTGTACTAAACTATGTACTGTGTGTATGACCGATGGTATATATATGGCAGTTTCTATATTACCATGTCGTGCAATGAACATCTCAGCATTCCATGTTATCCATACATTCCGCACTTCTTTGCCAAGATTGTGCCATCCTTGTCTAAGCCATTGTCTTGTTTTTCCTAAGATGGTCAACACCAGCAGCAACCCTGCTGCCCCGGAGCAGGGGAAGCCAGTGCAGCTAGGGATGAGAATCTGCCTCACCCGCCTTCTCTGGCCGAAGTTATGCTAGAGGCAGAAAGAAACAAGCGTGAGACTAACCGCTTGCTGGAGCGGATTGAGCAGAACACTGCACGTCATCAGCGAAATGACTTGGTGTCAATCAATGACTTTATCAAGTTGTACCCACCATAGTTTAATCATTCCGTCGAGCCCCTCGATGCGGATGATTGGCTTCGCAGCATCACCCATAAGCTACGTTCTGCCAACGTAGCCGAAGCTGATAAGGTTACCTATGCTGCCTATCACCTCGAAGGCCCTGCTAGCCTTTGGTGGGAAAACTTTGAGGCTATGTGCCCGGTCGGCCAAATCACTACTCGGGCTGAATTCAGTGAGGCTTTCCGTGAGCATCACATCCCGGAAGGTCTCATGGATCGTAAGAGGGAAGAGTTCTGCAATTTCACCCAAGCTAGACTGACTGTGGATGCATACAGCCGTGAGTTTGGAAATTTAGCACGTTATGCTCCTTAAGAGGTATCCACCGACGCTAAGAAGCAGGCAAGGTTCCGCAAGGGACTTAGCCCCGAGCTTCACCGCGATCTTCGTCTGCACGAGTTCACCTCCTTCCAGAAGCTGGTCAATAAGGCCATCAGTGCTGAGACAGGTTAGACTGACTATGACGCTTCACGCAAGCACTCCCCTGATTTTGGTTCTTCATCCGGCTCTAGATCTCAGAAGCGTCGGGTGTGGATTCCAAGCACAGCGCTGCCACCCAGGTTCACTCCGAGGTCACCCTGACCCAATGCTGACGCAATAATTCAATTACTGGAATTATTCTTATACAGGAAATTCCAGAAAATACCACAAACTTCAAAAATTCATAACTTTTAATCTGTCTTCCAAATGCAAAGATTTATATAAAATTTGATCAGAAAAATTCATATTTCATCTGTAATGGTTTCATGCGATGAACAAAACACTTTAACCCTTGCTTTTGTTTAGGTGAAACAAGCAAATGCCTTATATGCTTAAACATAAGCTTCCATTTGAACCTTTGATTCAAATGGATCCAAACCAACTGTTTCACAATGCATTAGCCAGGACACCTCATAATTGCCATGTCATCATGCATCATATGTTGCATATTGCCATGTGATGATCTGTGTTCTGTGGTCTCTTTCGTGGTAGGTTCTGCCTCCGAGGATATTCCCGAGTATCCAGCTGAAGGGCAGTACGCTACTACTACTCCATCAAGCAAGCAGCCCCATTGATCATATCGATACAATCCCATGTTCTCGCTTCTGCTCTCATTTACTGCATTAAGACAACAACGTTTCAAACTGTTGTGTGCTGCGGTAGTTGAACCCTTATCCTCTGCATGACCTATCATTGCCACAGTAACTAGATGAAACCCACTAGCATGTGTAGGAGTTGATTGAGCCATGTATGTGTTTCCTACCTTGCTATGCCTGCTATGCTTAGAGTTGTGTCAGGTCTGGTTCATCTGGGTGATGGGCTAGAGTGAAATGATTACGTCGGTAATGTGAGGGATGTGTTGAACATGTTTTGGTAAAGGTATCGATGAGAGGCCATGTAGGAGTACATGGTGGGTTGTATCATTGAGTCCGTCCCTAAGAACTGAGATCTGTATGCGTGATTTAAGATTCAGCTACTACCACACATTGGGCCCTGAAATATGACCCCTCTCGACTTACTGACTCCTCTCGTCCTCTGTCCAGGAGTTGCAACTAGTTTCTGGTGTCTATAGGTTATGTGTTGGCGGCCGTGCGTAGCGCTGACCCTAGGGGTGGGCTATGATGCGGTAGATACACCGTGGCCGGGTATGCCGGGCGCCCATTTGGCGTCTCGGGACCCTGTACACATCGTTTGGGGCCGTTGAGGACACCCCGGCCGAATTTCCTTGCGGATGGAACCCGAATAGGCGATAAACCTGGACTAGAGACTTGTGTGGTTTGTCAGGTCGTGGTCTATGCCACGTCGGCTTTCGCTTGAAGTCTGTCGAGCACATGTCGTGTGCAGACGCTAAGTGGTGGAAACATGTGTGACGAAGTACACCCCTGCAAGGTATAAAACTATTCGAATAGCCGCGTCCGCGGTAAAGGACTACTTGGTTGCCTATACAGTTCATAGACAAGTTAATGGTTACTACTAATAGACTCAAGATAAATGTGAGTACCGAGGATGGCCCTCTCGTTGGATGACAAGGGAGGATCCCCGGTGGAGTATTGTGTTGGTGATTAGTGGACTCGTGTGCGAAAACTATTTTACAGTGGTGTCTCGTAGGATAGCTTAGCCAAGAGTCAAAGTTGGCTTGCTGCAATAACTCCACCACCTTCTTGAGAATAAGCATGTATAGTAGGATCTGTTGTAAGACTTGCTGAGTACCTTTGTACTCATGTTGCTTTAATTACTGTTTTCAGACGACAACACCGCCCCCTCCGATGGGTTTTACGTAGACCTCGACGTCGATGAGTAACTTGCCACCCAGGTGGTGATTCTGGCCATGGAGGGCCCTATGTAGATAGACAGGCTTCAACAAGCCTTCTTTCTTTCTAGTGTCTGTACTTCAGACTAATTTGCTTTCCGCAATGTGCTTGTATGCTTTGTATGACCTTGAGTGTCGGGTCTATGTGACCTACCTGTATGAACATGTTATGTATGGCTCTCCCGGAGCTTTAATAAAGTATTTGAGTTGTAGAGTTTTGGTTGTGATGCATGTTGTATTTACACATATCGAGCATATTGTGTGTATGATTGAAAATGCTTGTATGTGTGGGAATCCCGACAATTCTAGTTGTTTATCCTTGGGCCTCTCTTATGGGGAATGTAGTCTAGTGCTTCCATGAGCCATAGTAGTCCGCTACAGCCTGGTTCACCGGAGTCCTGCTAGCCCAGCACTACTGCTCAGGACACTTGACTGGCAGGCATGTGTTTCACTTCGTTCCTGTGTCTATCCCTTCGGGGAAATGTCGTGCGGCGACATCCGAAGTCCTGCCTAGCCTGCTACAGCCTGGGTTCCCGGAGTCCTTTTAGCCCAGTGCTACAGCTCGGATTCACACGCTGCTGAGCGACAGGCTCGATGTGATTCATGTATGCCTGACCCCATAGGTTTGTGCCGCTTTGGGTTCACGACTAGCCATGTCGGCCCGGGTTCTCTGTCATATGGATGCTAGCGACACTATAAATATACGTGAGCCAAAAGGCGCAAACGGTCCCGGGCCATGGTAAGGTGACACCCGTGGGAATACCGTGCGTGAGGCCGCAAAGTGATATGAGGTGTTACCGGCTAGATCGATGTGACTTGGAATCGGGGTCCTGACATGATGGGGGCTCACAATCACAAAAGGTTTCTAGGATAATGTATTTATATGTGAAACTTCTCTTCCCTTATTAATTCTTTCATGAGTTGCATCATCGACTAATGCTATGGTTGTCAATCTCTAATAAAGTTTCCTACTTATACTTTTCCTTATGTGGTGTAATCACTTACCATAATATTAGCATATGATCTTTTTAATTTATTTCCTTTCTTTTTATTGCAACATGAAAGTAAAGAAAGCAAAAACTCAAACTAAACTTTATTATATATATCTCACACACGATTACAAGGATAAATCACTAAGAAAATTCTCAAAAAGAAAGGATCGGACTAAACTTTTATTCATCTAAAGCAAAAGATTGAACTAAAATAAGTAAAGGCGAAAGATAGTAGCGATGATACGATACTGGGCACCTTCCCCAAGCTTGGCGGAAGCCAAGGGGAGTGCCCATAACCGATACCTAGTTTTCTTTTGGGGATGAAGAAGAGGGTGGTGGTGGCAAAGTAGAGGGTTTGTCCTTCTTCCTTAGCTTACGCTTGAGGATGGAATTTTCCTCCTTCAATTCACCGACCTCCTCCTTGAGCTCCAGTACCTTTTTTTGCATAGATCTTGCTTATTTTCCTGCAAAAGGTGAAAGGGTATGAACTGAACCTTAGGCCTCTTTGGTTTGTTTGGGAGGCTTGACTTCTTGAATTCCACATGCATGTCCCCAGGTTGAGGCAATAGGGGTTCGTCCTCGTCCGAGCTCGTCTCCTCCTTCTCTCTAGGATAAATAATCTTCCTCTTCCTCCGAAGTCTAGCCATAATGCTCCACATCCCCAGAAGACTTGGGGTTTGCGATGATATCAGAAACATAGCTCTCACCCTTAGATTCTTGGGATGACATATTTTCAGATCTATCAGAGAAACAACAAGAAAAGAAAACAAAAGATTTCTTCGCGATATGGTGATCAATGGTTTCAGGGGGTATATAAAGATTTTTTATCTTGGGAAACAAGCAAATGGGAGAAAAACGGAGTCCGGAAGGTGCCCCATGTGGGCGTGCCTGGCAAGCCAGGCGCACCCTGGTGTCTTGTGCCCACCAGGGTGACTTTCCTGGAAGTTTCTTATTTTCCTAATTTTCTAAATATTCCAAAACTGCCAAAAAATATTTTTGCGGATTTTTTGGAGTCCATTTACTTACCGTATCACGTACCTCCTTTTTTCACGATTCTGGAGTGTTCCGGAAGGACTCTTTTATATGTTCTTCTGGTGTCAAAGTTTGGATAATATTACTTTCAACATTAATAGGCATACCTAAGAAATAATGTTTTATTTGTTGCCCATTAACAACCTTCGGGTTAGTACCTTCGGCATTATTTATTTTGGTAGCTTCAGACCGATAAACCTCCTCGATAACATAGGGGCCTTCCCATTTTGAGAGGAATTTTCCTGCAAAGAATCTAAAACGAGAGTTGTACAAAAGAACATATTCTCCAACTTTGAACTCACGCTTTTGGACTCTTTTATCATGCCATCTTTTAACTTTTTCTTTAAATAATCTGGCATTTTCATAAGCTTGGGTTCTCCATTTATCTAGTGAGCTAATATCAAATAACTTCTTTTCACCAGCAAGTTTGAAGTCATAATTGAGTTGTTTGACTGCCTAATATGCTTTATGTTCTAACTCAAGAGGTAAATGACAAGCCTTTCTGTAAACAATTTTATAAGGAGACATACCCATAGGATTTTTGTATGTTGTTCTATAAGCCCAATGTGCATCATCTAATTTCTTAGACCAATTCTTCCTGGACTTATTGACAGTCTTTTGTAATTTTTTTCTCTATTGCTAATTTCAACTTGACCACTAGACTGAGGATGATATGGTGATGCAATTCTATGGTTAACATCATACTTGGTGATGTCTGCTAGGACTACGTCGGTATTTCCCCAAAGAGGAAGGGATGATGCAGCACAACAATGGTAGGTATTTCCCTCAGTGATGAGACCAAGGTTATCGAACCGGTAGGAGAACCAAGCAACACTATGTAAACATCACTTGCACACAAATAACATATACTCGCAACCTGACGTGTTAAAATGTTGTCAATCCCTTTCGGGTAACGACGCCAGAAATTGGCAAATGGACGTGAGAGAGTTGTAAATATTGATAGATTGAATGCCAAATAAAATAAAGTGCAGCAAGGTATTTTTGTATTTTTTTGTTTAATAGATCTGAAAAAGGCAAATAAAATAGATCGCAAAGGAAAATAATATGAGAAAGAGATTTGGGGGCCGTAGGTTTCATTCGTGGCTTCTCCCGAGAAAAATAGCAAATGGTGGGTAAACAAATTACTGTTGGGCAATTGATAGAACTTCGAATAATCATGACGATATCCAGGAAATGATCAGTATATAGGCATCACGTCCAAGATTAATAGACCGACTCCCGCCTGCATCTACTACTATTACTCCACACATCGACCGCTATCCAACATGCATCTAGTGTATTGAGTACATGGCGAAACAGAGTAATGCAATAATAATGATGACATGATGTAGACAAGATCTATTTATGTACAAATAGACCCCATCATTTTATCCTTAGTAGCAACGATACATACGTGTCAGTTCCCCTTCTGTCACTGGGATTAAGCACCATAAGATCGAACCCACTACAGAGCACCTCTTCCCATTGCAAGATAAATAGATAAAGTTAGCCAAACAAAACCCAAATATCGAAGAAGAAATACGAGGTTATAAGCAATCATGCATATAAGAGATCAAAGAAACTCAAATAACTTTCATGGATAAAAATATAGATCTGATCATAAACTCAAAGTTCATCCCATCCCAACAAACACACTGCAAAAAGAGTTACATCATATGGATCTCCAAGAGACCATTGTATTGATAATCAAACGAGAGAGAGGAAGTCATCTAGCTACTAACTACAGTCCTGAAGGTCGAAAAAGAACTACTCACGCATCATCAAAGAGGCACTAATGGAAGTGGTGAACCCCTCCGTGATGGTGTCTAGATTGGATCTGGTGGTTCTGGACTCTACGACGGCTGGAATTGATTTTCGTCAACTCCCCTAGGGTTTCTAGAGTATTGGAGTATTTATAGAGCAAAGAGTCTGTTCAGGGGGCACCCGAGGTGGGAACAACCCACCAGGGCGCGGCTAGGCCTCCTGGTGCGCCCTGGTGGGTTGTGCTCCCCTCGGAGCACCCCCAGGCGCTTCTCCAGCCCACTGGATGTCTTCTGGTCCAAAAAATTCCACAAAAAGTTTCACTACATTTGGACTCCATTTGGTATTGATTTCCTGCGATGTAAAAACATGCAGAAAATAGCAACTGGCACTTGGCACTTGGCTTTGACAATTCTAGTAGCTTCATTACAGAAGTAAATAACATGCCCATCTATAATTTCTTCCAGGAGATCCTTAACCAGAGCAACACTAGGTTCTACTTTAATTTGTTTATCAGGTTAGGTGTTCTAATATAACTTTTATTAACCACGGTCGAAACTTTAGCATGTTCCTTTATCCTAACATGGAAAGGTGGTTTCTCAATATAAGCAGTAGGAACAACTGGATCAACATTATAAATAGTAGTTTTCTCTTTCACTGATACCGTTTCTTTAATTTCTTCTTTAATAGGTGGGTGATATTTAAACCACTTCTCTTTAGGGAGATCAACATGAGTAGCAAATGATTCACAAAAGGAGCCTACTATCTCAGAGTCAGGTCCATATTTAGTGGTAAACTTTTGAAAATCATCGGTATTCATAAAAGATTTAACACAATCATACTTAAGCTTAATACCTGACCCTTTACCTTCATGGAGTTCCCAATCTTCAGAGTACGTTTAATTCTTTCCAAAAGATCTCACTGGAATTCAATAGTCTTCTTCATAAAAGAACCAGCACAAGAAGTATCAAGCATGGATCGATCATTATGAGAAAGCCGAGCATAAAAATTCTGGATATTAATTTCTCTTGAGAGCTCATGATTGGGGCATGAATATAACATTGATTTAAGCCACCCCCAAGCTAGAGCGATACTTTCTCCTTCACGAGGCCAAAAATTATATATGTAATTACGATCATGATGAACTAGATGCATAGGATAATATTTTGGTGAAACTCCAATTTCAGTCGATTCCAATTCCAAGCTCTAATATTATCGCGTAACATATACCATGCCAATGCTTTTACCTGCAAAGATAAAGGGAAAACCTTCTTGTTAACTTCATCTCCGGGTAAACCTGCAAGCTTAAACAATCCACAAATTTTTTCCACATATAGTGCATATCAGGATGTTCGGTTCCATCTCCTACATAAGGATTAGCTAGCAGTTGTTCTATCATACCTGAGGGAAATTCATATTCAATATTTTCAGTAGGTGCAGTAGGTTGAGGGGTAGCTAATTGTGGTTCCGTTCGAGGTGAAGATACCCCCGAACAAACCCCTCAAAGGATTGCTTTCCATAGTAACAAGTGCAAATAGATTTTAGCACACTATGTAAATGTTTCCGTACCAAATTCCACTTACCAAAGGCGCTTCACTCCCCGGCAATGGTGCCAGAAAATAGCCTTGATGACCCATAAGTATAGGGGATCAATTGTACCTCTTTTCGTTAAGTAAGAGTGTCGAACCCAACAAGGAGCAGAAGGAAATGACAAGTGGTTTTCAGCAAGGTAATGTCTGGAAGTGCTGAAATTTTAGTAATAGAGTAGTTTGATAGCAAGATAATTTGTAACAAGCAAGCAATTATAGTAGTAAAAAAGTGCAGCAAGGTAGCCCAATCCTTTTGAGGCAAAGGACAGGCCAAAATGGTCTCTTATAATAAGCAAAGTGTTCTTGAGGGTACACGGGAGTTTCATCCAGTCACTTTCATCATGTTGGTTTGATTCATGTTCGCTACTTTGATAATTTGATATGTGGGTGGATCGGTGCTTAGGTGCTTTTGTTACTTGAACAAACCTCATACTTATGATTAATCCCCTCGCAAGCATCTGCAACTATGAGAAAAGTATTAAAAATAAATTCTAACCATATAATTAAACTTTTGGATCCAATCTGTCCCTTACGGCATAGCGCATAAACTAGGGTTTAAGCTTCTGTCACTCTCGCAACCCATCATCTAATAACTACTCTATAATGCATTCCCTTAGGACCAAATATGGTGAACTGTCATCTAGTCGACGTTCACATGACACCACTAAGGGAATCACAACATACATACTATCAAAATATCAAACACATATCAAGTTCACATGATTACTTGCAACATGGTTTCTCCCGTGACCTCAAGAACAAAGGTAACTACTCACAAGTGATAAACATGCTCAAGATAAGAGGGGTATTAAATAGCATATTGGATCTGAACATATAATATTCTACCAAATAAACCATATATTAATCAACTACAAGATGTAATTAACACTACTAGTCACCCACAAAGCACCAATGTATAGTTTCGGTCCAAAGATTGAACACAAGAGATGAACTAGGGTTTTAGAGGAGATGGTGTTGTTGAATATGTTGATGGAGATTGCTCTCCCCAAGATGGGAGAGTTGTTGGTGATGATGATGACGATGATTTCCCCCTCCAGGAGGGAGGGCGGAATCGCTCCGCTGGAGGGCGAAAGTGCTCCTGCCCAAGTTCTGCCTCGAGAAGGCGGCGCTCCGTCTCGAAAGTCCTCCCCTTATTTTTTCTAGGTCAAAATGACTTATATACCAGAAGATAGGCACCAGAGGTGGGCCTGGGTGAGCACAACCCACCAGGGCGCGTGGGCTCCCTGGCACACCCAGGTGGGCCCCCTCTGGCTCCAATATTCCTCAAATATTCCATAAAAAATCTCCGTAAAGTTTCATCTTGTTTGGAGTTGTGCAGAATAGGTGGCCTGACGTAGCTTTTCCAGGTCCAGATTTCCAGCTTCCCGAATTCTCCCTCTTTGTGTGTACCTTGCATATTATGAGAGAAAGGGCATTATAATTACTCCAAAAAGCATTAATATGCATAAAAACATCATAAAAAACAGTTGGAAAACATGATGCAAAATGGACGTATCACACACCCACTTAGTTTCATGTTGAGCTTTCATACACTTATATCTCTTAGTGTATCCGTTCCATGGCAATTCATGCTCCTCTCATTGATATCAATTGATGGGCATCTCCATAGCCCGTTGATTAGCCGCGCCGATGTGAGGCTTTCTTCATTTTTTGTCGTCTCCATATTAATCTCTACCATCGTATTCTATTCCACCCATAGTGCTATGTCCATGGCTTGCGCTCATGTATTGCGTGGGGGTTGAAAAAGCAGAAGCGCATTAAAAAGTATGAACCAATTGCTTGGCTGACACCAGGGTAGTATATGATAAATACTTTGTGTTAAGAAGATGGAGCATGACATGTCTATTTGATTTTGTAGGGATAATGTTCTTTAGCACTGATACTTTGAAAGACATGATTGCTTTTTGGGATGCCTGAGTATTTATGTATTTATGTCAACTTATAGACTATTGCTTTGAATCACTCGTGTCTTAATATTCATGCCATGACTAGATTATATGATCAAGATTATGCTAGATAGCATTCCACATCAAAAAAATATCATTTTTATCATTTACCTACTCGAGGATGAGTGGGAATTAAGCTTGGGAATGATGATACGTCTCTGTCGTATTTATAATTTTTGATTGTTTCATGCCAATATTCTACAACTTTTATATACTTTTGGCAACATTTTATATTATTTTTGGGACTAACATATGATCCAGTACCCAGTGCAAGTTCTTGTTTGTTGCATGTTTTTTGTTTCACATAATATCCATATCAAACGAAGTCCAAACGCAATAAAAATTTATGGAGATTTATTTTTGAATATATGTGAATTTTGGGAAGAAGAATCAACGCAAGACGGTGCTCGAGGTACCCACTAGGCATCAGGGCATGCCCAAGGCGGTAGGTTGCACCGTGGTACCTAGTGAGCACCTTGTAAGTCGGTTGACCCCCTTCTTTCGCCGCAAGAAAGATAATATATAGAAAAATCGTGTTAAAATCTCAGCCCAATCGGAGTTATGGATCTCCGGATATTGAAGAAATGGTTTTCAACAAGAATACGAGAATGCGAAATTGAAGAGAACAGAGAGAGAGAGATCGAATCTAGGAGGGGCTCCCGCCCCTCCGCCGCCATGGCGGCCATGGACTAGAGGGGGACTCTCCTCCCATCTAGGGGTGGGCCAAGGAAGAAGAATAAGGAGGGGGCTCTCTCCCCATCTCTCCACATGGTGCCAGAACGCCACTGGGGCAATTATCATGATGGCGATCTACACCAACTACTTCATGGCCATCATCACCAACTCTGCCCCCCTCTATGCAGCGGTGTAACACCTCTTCTCCTCGCTGTAATATCTACTTAAACATGGTGCTTAATGCTATATATATTATTTCCCAATGATGTATGGCCATCCTATGATGTTTGGGATTGCTTTTACCACACTTGTCGCGTGGTCATCCTATGATGTTTGAGTAGATTCGTTTTTTCCTATGGGTTGATTGATGATTGTGATTGGTTTGAGTTGTATGTTTTATTTTGGTGCTGCCCTGTGGTGCCCTCCGTGTCATTCAAGCATGTGGGGTTCCCGTTGTAGAGTGTTGCAATACATTCATGATTCTCTTATAGTGGGTGGCGAGAGTGACATAAGCTTATACCCAAGTAAGGGGGTTGTTGCGTATGTGACTAAACAAGACTTGATACTTAATGCTATGGTTGGGTTTTAGCTTAATGATCTTTGGTAGTTGTGGATGCTTGCTAGAGTTCCAATCATAAGTTCATATGATCCAAGAAAGTATGTTAGCTCATGGCTCTCCCTTATATAAAATTGCAATAATGATTACTGGTCTAGTTATCGATTGCCTAGGGACAAAATACTTCTCTTGTGTTATAAAAATCTTTCTACTAAATAACTAACTATTATTATCTCGCAAAGTACTCCTAGTTTAATTCATGCAAAGTAGTTCTAGCATCACACCTACAAAATAGTTTCATACTTGTTCTAGGTAAAGCGAATGTTAAGTGTGCGTAGAGTTGTATCGGTGGTCGATAGAACTTCAAGGGAATATGAATCCTACCTTTAGCTCCTCATTCGGTTCAACACTCTTATTTATTGAAAAAGCTACAATTGATCCCCTACACTTGTGGGTTATGAAGAGGGAGGACCCTGCCTCGTGGTTGGATGGGCTTGCTGCCGCTGTTTCTTCATCACCAACTTCTCTATGTGCAACTAGCGCGGCACTGACCACCTAGTTCATTGCCGCTAAGTATAGTATCAATGACTCCTATGGTCGAGGTTGTCAGGACCCCGATTCCAAGTCTCATCGATCTAGCCGGTAACACCTCATATCACATTGCGGCCTCACGCACGATATCCCCACGGGTGTCGCCTTACCATGGCCCGGGACCGTTTGCGCCTTTTGGCTCACGTATATGATAGTGTCGCTAGCATCCATATGATAGAGAACCCGGGCCGACATGGCTAGTCGTGAACCCAAAGCGGCACAGACCTATGGGGACAGGCATACATGAATCACATCGAGCATGTCGGTCATCAGCGAGTGAATACGGGCTGTAGCACTGGGCTAACAGGACTCTGGGGAACCCGGGCTGTAGCAGGCTAGGCAGGACTCCGGAAGTCACCGCGTGACATTTCCCCGAAGGGATAGACATAGGAGCAAGGTGAAATACATGCCGGCCAGTCAAGTGTCCTGAGCAATAGTGCTGGGCTAGCAGGACTCCGATGAACCGGGCTGTAGCGGACTACTATGGCTCGAGGAGCACTAGACTACATTTCCCCATAAGAGAGACTACCAAGGATAAACAACTAGATTGTCGGATCCCACACATACCAAGCATTTCAATCATACACACAATATGCTCGATATGTGCAAATACAACATGGCATCACAACAAAACTCTACAACTCAAGTACTTTATTTAAAGGCTCCAGAGAGCCATACATAACATGTTCATACAGGTAGGGGTCACATGACCCGACACTCAAGTCATACAAGCATACAAGCACATGCGGAAGCAAATAGTCTGAGTACATACACTAGAAAGAAAGAAGGCTTCTCGAAGCCTATCTATCTACATAAGGCCCTCCATGGCCAGGATCACCACCTGGGTGGCAAGTTACTCATTGACGTCGAGGTCTACATAAAACCCATCGGAGGGGGCGGTGTTGTCGTCTGAAAACAGTAATTAAGCAAACATGAGTACAAAGGTACTCAGCAAGTCTTACAACAGAACCTACTATACATGCTCATTCTCAAGAAGGTGGTGGAGTTATTGCAGCAAGCCAGCTTTGACTCTTGGCTAAGCTATCCTATGAGACACCACTAGTAAAATAGTTTTCGCACACGAGTCCACTAATCACCAACACAATACTCCACCGGGGATCCTCCGTCGTCATCCTACGAGAGGGCCATCCTCGGTACTCACACTTATCTTGAGTCTTTTAGTAGTAACCATTAACTTGTCTATGAACTGTATAGGCAACCAAGTAGTCCTTTACCGCAGACGCGGCTATTCGAATAGTTTTATACCCTGCAGGGGTGTACTTCGTCACACATGTTTCCACCACTTAGCGTCTGCACACGACATGTGCTCAGTAGACTTCAAGCGAAAGCCGACATGGGTGTAGACCACGACCTGACTAACCGCACAAGTCTCTAGTCCAGGGTTATCGCCTATTCGGGTTCCATCCGCAAGGAAATCCGGCCAGGGTGTCCTCAACGGCCCCAAACGATGTGTGCAGGGTTCCCGAGACACCAAACGGGTGACTCGGTACACCGTGCCACGGTGTATCTACCGCATCATAGCCCACCCCTAGGGTCAGCACTACACACGTCTGCCAACACATAACATATAAACACCAGAAACTAGTTGCAACTCCTGGACAGAGGACGAGAGGGGTCAGTAAGTCGAGTGGGGTCATATTTCAGGGCCCAATGTGTGGTAGTAGCTGAATCTTAAATCACGCATACAGATCTCAGTTCTTAGGGACGGCCTCAATGAAACAACCCACCATGTACTCCTACATGGCCTCTCATCGATACCTTTACCAAAACATGTTCAACACATTCCTCACATTACCGACATAACCATTTCACTCTAGCCCATCACCCAGATGAACCAGACCTGACCAAACTCTAAGCATAGCAGGCATAGCAAGGTAGGAAACACATACATGGCTCAATCAACTCCTACACATGCTAGTGGGTTTCATCTAGTTACTGTGGAAATGACAGGTCATGCAGAGGATAAGGGTTCAACTACCATAGCACACAGCAGTTTGAAACGTTGTTGTCTTAATGCAGTAAACGAGAGCAGAGGCGAGAACATGGGATTGTATCGATATGATCAATGGGGCTGCTTGCCTGATGGAGTGGTAGTAGGGTACTGCCCTTCAGTTCGATACTTGGAGATATCCTCGGAGGCAGAACCTACCACGGAAGACACATAGAATATAATCAAGACATGGCAATATGCAACAATATGATGCATGCTATGACATGGCAAAATGATGTGTCCTGCCTAATGCAATGTGAAACAAGTTGAAATGGATCCATTTGAATCAAAGATTCAAATGAAAGCTTAAGTTCTTATGCATAATAAGTGTATTAGCTTGTTTCACCTAGCAAGGTTAGAGTGTTTTGTCATGCATGAACCATTACAAATGGAAAAATTGAATTTTCTGATCATTTTTCATATATAATTTGTTTGATTTGGAGCTATGGTTGATTTTCTATGATTTTTAGAAGTTTTGGCTATTTTCTGGAATTTCCTATATAAGAATAAATCCAGAAAATAAATAATTGCGTCAGCACTGCATCACTGTGACGTCAGCGAGTCAAAGGCGCCAGCCCAGGTCAAACCTGACTGGTGGGCCCCATCTGTCAGTGTCTCAGCTAACTAACAGAATTAAGTTAGTACTAACTAAACTGTCAGTGGGGCCTGGGCCCGCATGTCAGTGACCTGAACTAACTAAAATTAGTTAGCGCTAACCCTAGGTTAATTAGCAGAGGGGGCCCACTTGTCATAGACTCAGGGGAGTCAACCTGGGCCCGCCTAGTCAAAGTCAATGGGTCAAACCCACTGGCGTTTAGCCGCCGGCGAGGCCAGACGCGGCGGAGGGCTTCGGAAAACGCCCACAGGCGACCACTTGCGCGGCGGAGAGGCTCTACTCGTTGCTGGGAGCAAGCCGCAGCGTTTGGTGGTGGAAGTGGAGTTCGGGGAGGCCGGGAACGACGCCGGCGACGACCTTGGCGGTCGCTGGAGCTCGGGTGAGCTGGGGCTCGTTGCTGCCGTGGCCTAGGTGGGGCGGCGCTAGGATCTACGGCTCCTACGCGATGCGGGGAGTGCGTCGGACACAAGCCTGGGACCAGTGGGTGACCGGAGCATCATCGGCGATGAGCTCCGTGTGGTCGCTCTGGGGCTCGAGAGGGAGGATGGAGAGGATAGGGACGTGGCCAGGCTCACGGTGGTTGCAACGGAGCTGACGACGAGGTCAGGGACGAGCTGGAGCAGTGGTGACGGCAAAAGGGATCTTCGGCGGCGATCGATGAAGACGGGGTCGGTGGAGGCGGTGCAGGGCGTGCGAGCGCTCGGGGCTCGGCCTGCTCAACGTAGTCGATGACGGCGGAGCGAATGGACACGGTGGTGCGGCACGAAGTCGACAACGGTGCCGGCTGCGTCGGCCATGGCTTCGGGGGAGCGAGGGAGACAGCATGGGGGAGAGTGGGATGTCCAGGGGGTCGGGGCGGTGCCGCAAAGGCGCTTCGAGGCGTCGTGCTGGCGCGGGCGACAGCAGGCAGGCAGGGAGGTGGCGTGGCGAGCTCGGCGGCATCGTGGTGTCCCTCCTCTGCCTACTCGCAGAGGTAGGTGATGACTGGCATAGGCCAGATGGGTCGGGCCAGCCAGGTAAGTGGCCTCTGGCCTTTCTCTCTCTCTCTTTCTAAATTGTTTTCTATTTTCTAATTTTCTGCAACTGTTGGGCTTTATTAAAAATACTAAAACGTTTCCAGAAATCCTGAAAATAATTATAGGCTCTGTTTAGATTATTTCCAACAGCCCACACTTATTTCCAGAATTATTTGAGCATTTAAAATATTTTATAGTATTTAAATGCCCAAATTCAAATACTTATGATTTAATTCAAAAAATCCAGAATGTCCTAGAAAAGAGTGCACCATTTTTGCCAGGGGTTTTAGCCCAATCGAGAAATGATGAACATTTTGTGAAGGGCATTTTGGGTTCATTGAAACCAATTTTGGTAAACCCTAGTTGGTTTAAGGGGGTGCTGGGGGTTCTGTTATCCCCATTTCATCTTTCTGGGATAATTAAACATGATGCAAACACTCTAATGCATGAACATGCTAGGGTGTGACAACTCACCCCCACTCAAAAGAATCTCGTCCCGAGATTTAGGATCTGTTGGGAAGAAGGTGGGGTACTCGAGTCGAAGATGATCCTCCCTTTCCCAAGTGGATTCCTTTTCGGAATGGTGTGACCATTCAACCTTGAGAAACTTGATGTTATGGCGTCGAGTGGTACGCTCGGCTTAATGAAGGATACGGACGGGATATTCCCGATATGAGAGATTATCTTGTAGATCAAGCATTTCGTGGTCCACTCCACGGATAGGATCCACGAAGCAACGCCTGAGTTGAGAAACATGGAAGACATCGTGAACTCTGGAAAGATGCGGAGGTAGTTCCAATTGGTAGGCAACTTCTCCTCGTTTGGCAAGAATGCGAAAGGGTCCAATGTAACGAGGAGCCAATTTGCCTTTGATACCGAAACGATGGGTTCCCTTTAATGGAGTAACCCGAAGGTAAGCCTTCTCGCCGACTTCATAAGTCATGAGCTTATGTTTACGATCATATTGGCTCTTTTGACGAGATTGGGTTGTTTTCAATTTCTCACGAATAACGCGAACCTGCTCTTCTGCTTCCTGAATCATATCCGGGCCAAAGAGTTGTCTTTCCCCGGTTTCTGACCAGTTAAGAGGCGTTCGACATTTTCGTCCATAGAGAACTTCGAAAGGAGCTTTGCCCAAGCTAGCCTGATAACTATTTTTATAAGAAAACTCCGCGAATGGAAGGCATTTCTCCCAATCCATTCCGAATGAGATGACAGAAGCTCGGAGCATATCTTCCAGAATTTGATTTACTCGCTCTACTTGACCACTTGATTGGGGGTGGAACGCGGTGCTAAAGAGAGACGAGTTCCCATAGCATTTTGGAAACTTTCCCAAAATCGAGAGGTGAAGAGACTCCCACGGTCTGAGTTAATTTCCAATGGGACACCATGAAGAGACACTATTCGGGAGATGTATAAATCAGCTAGCTGGCTAGCGGTGATACTGTAATACCCCGGATGTAACTTTCCCAATTTGTACTCCAACTCTTGCCGTTTCAGCGTTAAGTTATTTTATTTTCTTGGGTTCGGGTTTTGTCTCCGTGTGTTGTTATCGTTGTCATGCATCTCATATCATGTCATCTTGTGCATTGCATTTGCATACGTGTTCGTCTCATGCATTCGAGCATTTTCCCCGTTGTCCGTTTTGCATTCCGGCACTTCTTTCTCCTCCGGTGGTCATTTCTAGCTTTCTTTCATGTGTGGGGATTAAGCATTTCCGGATTGGACCAAGACTTGCCAAGCGGCCTTGGTTTACTACCGGTAGACCGCCTGTCAAGTTTCGTATCATTTGGACTTCGTTTGATACTCCAACGGTTAACTGAGGGACCGAAAAGGCCTCGTGTGTGTTGCAGCCCAACACCCCTCCAATTTGGCCCAAAAGCCACCTAAACCCTCTCCATCATCTAGAGCGTTCGATCACGATCGCGTGGCCGAAAACCGCACCTCATTTGGACTCTCCTAGCTCCTCCTATGCCTATTTAAAGATCCCCCGGAAATCTCCTTCTCCTTCCCCCCCTCGAAACCCTAGATCCACTCGTCATCGCGCGCACCGGACGTAATCCCGACGACGGACATTGTCCGCCCGCCGCCGCCAGCCAACCAGACGCCGCCACGTGGCCCGGGCGAGCCCCACATCGCCGCCGCCGCCCGAGGCCCGCCCGAGCCCGTGGGAGGCCCTCCCCGCGGCCCATCTCCTCCGCGACCCTCGCGCCTTCGCCCGCCGCCATCACCCTCTACTCCGGCGCCGCACCGCCGCGGTCTGCCCCGCCGCCGCCGCCGCCACCTTGTCGCCCCGGCCGCCTCGCGCCACCGCCGCCTCGTCCTCGCGCCGCCACACCGCCCCGGAGGTCTGGCGCCCGCCTCCGCCGCCGTCCGGCCCCCCCTCCGCCTCTCCTTCCTCTGGCGTGGTCTCATCACCGGCGAGCTTCGGATCCGGCCAGCTACAGTGCCCCGACCGCGCCTCGAATTCCGTGCAAACCCTAGATCTGAGAGAGGTTGATTTTTTTCACTAAGTCCCCGGAATTTTCTAGTCCATATGCTCCTGTTCATAGCCTTGTATCTTTGCATCCGTAGCTCCGATTCATGCATATAGCATATCAAAATGTTCATCTCAGAGAGTACATCATTTCATTCCATTACATTATTTTCATTTGAGTTCATCTTGATGCCCGAAATGCTGTTAGAAGAGGGCTACTTGAGTTAATTGTCAGATCTGCTACTCCATTTAGCTTTTTGTTATTTTTGCCATGATTATTGTGTGCATGATATGCCCTGATGCTCTACATATGTTTTGTTAAGGGTTTTGTCATCTTTCCAGAGGTGCAACCCATGTATTTTTGTGATGTGTGTGGTGACTAGCACAAGCTTGCAAAGTGGTGCACTTGGTAATTCTGTTTTCAGGGACTTAGCATTTCCACTAAGTCCTTGATCTGTTTATCTCATGATGCCATATGTTCATGTTGTTTCCTAGTGAGCCGTGCCTCTTTTGAGGATGATTAGTAAGGATGTTTTGTTAATATTGTAGTGCTCTATCCATCAATGTCTTTGTTTGCAATTATGGAGCATCCTAACTTGAGTCAATGGAGCTCTACTTTTGCTACTTTGTGAATCTGGGCAGATTGTCAACTTGTTTGCAATTTTGCCGATGATGTTGTAGTTGATCCGTCCATGCTATTCTATTGTTCTTGCCATGTCTAGCTTGCATTTTGTGTGTTCTTAATAGATGTATGCTTAGCTTATCATGACTTGCACCTTAGTGAGTGCATCGAGCTCGTAAACATGCCTACTTGAGATATATTTCAGCATGTGTCAGTTTTCACTAAGTCTGTGATCTGATTATGTTTTTGCTATGTTCACATGCTTGCAATTGTATTTTCTGATCCCTTTTGGCTCAAGGTCACTAAGGGACTTTTGTTAAGCTCTTTGAGTAGCTCCATGCCATGCTTTACTTTGCCATGTTCAGGTCCTGTAGCATATTGTTTTGTTGCTCCGAAGAGTGCTACCTGATCTGAAATTCCAGACAAGTGTTAATTTCACAAAGTCTGAGATCTGTTTTCCATATGCATTTTTGCCATGCTTGTTTGAACCTGTTAATGGATGAATTGGCCGTAGCTCAGTGCTAGACTTCTGTTAAGCATCTTGAATGCATCCCTGCCATGTATTTTGTTGTCATGTTTGGGTGCTGTAGCATGTTCATCTCATTGCATTTAGATGGCTACTTGCTGTAAATCGCAGACCGATGTCATATTTGAATCGCTTGCCATTTCCAAACCGTAACTCCGATTCCGGTGTTCTTTATATCGTTTTCAAGCGATTTAATCTCATATTTCCAGTGGCACACTTGGATTTCCAAGTTGAGGCCAGGTTCTTGCATTTCCTGTCAAATCTTGCATATGCATCCCGCATCGCATCCCGCATAGCATATCATCTTTGCATCATCTCGTTTGATCCTTGCACGTGGTTGATTGTGTCCTTGTTGCTTGTTTGTCTTGTTTGGGTAGAGACGGGAGACGAGTTCGCTAACGAGGAGCCCGTTGAGTTTGCTTTCGAGGATCCAGTCAACTCTAATAACTGTGCAGGCAAGATGATCATACCCTCGAAATCACTACTATCTTTGCTATGCTAGTTTGCTCGCTCTTTCGCTATGCCAATGCTACGATGCCTACCACTTGCTTTCAAGCCTCCCAAATTGCCATGTCAAACCTCTAACCCACCATTGTCCTAGCAAACGGTTGATTGGCTATGTTACCCCTTTGCTCAGCCCCTCTTATAGCGTTGCTAGTTGCAGGTGAAGATTGAAGGCCATTCCTTGTTGGAACATTTATTTACTTGTTGGGATATCATTATATTATCTTGTTATCTTTATGCATCTATATACTTGGTAAAGGGTGGAAGGCTCGGCCTCTCGCCTAGTGTTTTGTTCCACTCTTGCCGCCCTAGTTTCCGTCATATCGGTGTTATGTTCCCGGATTTTGCGTTCCTTACGCGGTTGGGTTATAATGGGAACCCCTTGATAGTTCGCATTGATTAAAGCTTTTCCAGCAATGCCCAACCTTGGTTTTACCATTTGCCACCTAGCCTCTTTTTCCCTTGGGTTTCCGGAGCCCGAGGGTCATCTTATTTTAGCCCCCCCTGGGCCAGTGCTCCTCTGAGTGTTGGTCCAAACTAGAGTCCTGTGCAGCGCCCCCTCGGGGAAACTCAAGGTTTGGTTTTAGTTGTACGGAGCGCTCATCTGAGTGTGCCCTGAGAACGAGATATGTGCAGCTCCTATCGGGATTTGTCGACACATTCGGGCGGTGTTGCTGGTCTTGTTTTAACCTGTCGAAGTGTCTTGAAGAACCGAGATACCGAGTCTGATCGGAACGTCTTGGGAGGAGGTCTATTCCTTCGTTGACCGTGAGAGCTTGTCACGGGCTAAGTTGGGACTCCCCTGCAAGGATTTGAAATTTCGAAAGCCATGCCCGCGGTTATGGGCAGATGGGATTTTGTTAATGTCCGGTTGTAGATAACTTGAACCTTAACTTAATTAAAATGAAACAACTGAGTGTGTTATCGTGATGGCCTCTTCTCGGCGCAGTCCGGGAAGTGGACACGGTGTTGGAGTAATGTTTGCGCAGGTTGCCCTCTAATTTCTCGCTCGTGCTTTGCTTCCTCTTCTCGCTCTCTTTTACGAACAGGATAGCCACCATACTTGCTAGTCGCTTGCTGCAGCTCCACTTATATTTTACCTTACCTTACCTCTAAGCTTAAATAGTCTTGATCGCGAGGGTGCGAGATTGCTGAGTCCCTGTGGCTCACAGATTACTATTACACCAGATGCAGGGCCTGATGTTTCCGCTCCAGGAGACGCGCTCGAGCTCAAGTGGGAGTTCGACGAAGACTCTCAGCGTTACTATGTTTCCTTTCCTGATGATCAGTAGTGGTGCCCAGTTGGGGGTGATCGGGACCGTGTCGCATGTTGGGTTATCTTTTATTTTGGCGCCGTAGTCGGGCCATGAGTGTTTGGATGATGTAATGTTATTTATGTACCTTGATTGACGTGGCGAGTGTAAGCCAACTATGTGATCTCCCCTTTATTAATTATATTACATGGGATGTTGTGAAGATTGTCTAACTTGCGACATATGCCTTCAATGCGATTATGCCTCTAAGTCATGCCTCGACACGTGGGAGATATAGTCGCATCGAGGGTGTTATAGATACTCTCACGAACAGGTAGAAAGTGGGCCACCTTGGAAAGACGATCGATTACGACAAAGATGGCATTATTCCCTCTCTTGGTCCTGGGAAACCCAGTAATGAAATCCATACTGATCTTATCCCATTTCCATTCAGGAATAGCCAAAGGTTGAAGGGTGCCAGCAGGCCGTTGATGCTCTGCTTTAACACGACGACAGACGTCACAACTAGCAATGTATTGATCAATTTCTCTCTTCGTCCTAGTCCACCAAAACCTCTGGCGTAGGTCTTGATACATTTTAGTACTACCGGGATGAATGGTGAGAGGGGATTCATGAGCTTCCTTAAGAATCAACCGGCGTAGATGTTGTTTCTTGGGAACCACCAAGCGGTTCTCGAAGAAGATAACACCTCACTCATCCATGGAAAAACATTTAGCAACTCCGCTAGCAACGTTTCCCTTAATCCGGGATATGCCCTTATCGCGCTTCTGGGCAGCTACGATTTAATCCGTAAGGTTAGGATTCGCTACCAGGGTGGATAGGAATCCTCGAGGAACAATGTGAAGGTTAAGCTTACGAAATTCCTCATGGAGAAGTGGTTGACTTTGTTGTAACATCAGGTTGTTACAATAGGATTTACGACTTAGCGCATCAGCCATGACATTGGCTTTGCCCGGGGTGTAAGTTATTCCTAAGTCGTAATCCGAGATCAACTCGACCCAATGTCTTTGCCTGAGATTCAAATCCGGTTGGGTGAAGATATATTTCAAACTTTGGTGATCGGTGAAGATCTCGCAACGATTACCGAGAAGGTAATGTCGCCAAGTTTTGAGTGCATGGACTACAACTGCAAGCTCTAGATCATGTGTGGTATAGTTTTCCTCATGGGGGTGTAATTGCCGTGAAGCATAGGCAATTACCTAACGATCTTGCATGAGTGTGCAACCTAGTCCTTGTCACGAGGCGTCGTAATAGATAATAAAGTCCTTGGAGAAATCTGGTGGTACCAGTACGGGAGCAGATGTCAGGCATCTTTTCAGTTCCTGAAAGCTGAACTCACACTGTGGGGTCCACTCAAACTTTTTATCTTTCTTGAGGAGTTCAGTTAGAGGTTTAGCAACCTTGGAGAAATTCTCGACGAAGCGGCGTCAATAGCTCGCTAAGCCAAGGAAGCTCCGAACTTGCTCGACCGTTACAGGTGGAGTCCAATCAAGGACGGCTTGAACTCGCTCGGGATTGACAGCAATACCCTTACCAGAGATTGCATGGCCTAGATAGGTCACTTCTGGCAACCAAAATTCACACTTGGAGAATTTGGCATAAAGGCGTCTTGAAGTTTCGTCAATACCAACCTTAGATGTTCGGCATGTTCCTCTTCACTCTTAGAGTAGATGAGTATATCATCGAGGTATACTACGACGAATTTATCCAAATACTCCATGAAGACCGAGTTCATTAACCGAGAGAAGGTGGCTGGGGCATTGGTTAAACCAAAGGACATAACGGTGTACTCGTATTGGCCATAACAAGTAACAAAGGCCGTTTTGGGAATGTCCCTGTTTCTGATTTTGATTTGATGGTAGCCCAACCTCAAATCCATCTTTGAAAAGACTAAGGATCCAGCGAGCTGGTCATACAGATCGTTGATCCTGGGAAACGGATACTTGTTCTTCATAGTGACCAAGTTGACAGGTCGGTAATCTACAACCATCCGATCCGTTCCATCCTTCTTCTTGACGAAGAGGATGGGGCAAGCCCAAGGAGAGGAACTAGGACGGATGAAACCCTTTTTCAAGGACTCATCGAGTTGGTTCTTAAGCTCGGCTAGTTCTAAGAGTGCCATCTTGTAGGGTCTTCTAGAAATTGGAACGGTTCCTGGAACAAGGTCTATCACAAACTCGACATCCCTGTCAGGTGGAACACTTGGCATTTCTTCTGGAAAGACATCCGGGAAGTCTCGGACTACCGGAATATCTTCAAGGTCTGGAAGGGGTTGGCATTTAGGGAGTAGAGCTGGCGCTTGGCCACTCGAGTTAGGACATTGACTGTCTTGCCCGATGGGTGAGTAAGTTGAACAGTTCTAGTGGCACAATCAATCTTAGCATAATGAGATGACATCCAGTCCATACCCAAGATGATGTTTATGTACGAGGACTTGAGAGCTATTAAAGATGCAAGGAAGACAAGTCTATCGACAAGAATTTCGTTCACATGGCTTACTCTAGAAGTTTGCCATTTGGAACCCGGAATTTGAATTACCATGGAAGTGGGCATGTCATAGAATGTCGTGTTATGCAATCGAGCATAGCTCTCAGATATGAATGAATGAGATGCTCCAGTATCAAAAAGAATAGATGCCGGATGGAAATTAACAAGGAGCGTACCAAGGATGACGTTAGGATCCTCATGAGCCTCCTCAGCTGAGACATAGTTGACATGGCCACGTGTAGTGGTGGCTGGCTTGGCGTAGAATGTCTTTCCCGCTGGCTTACCACGACCAACGGACTTTCCAGACTGGTTGGGGTTGTTGTTCTGGGGACACTCTCGACTGTAGTGACCCGGATCTCCACACTTGAAACTTGTCACAACATTGGGGCGTGGAGCAGCATTAGCAGCGGGGCCACCATAGGTCTTAGACAGTGCAAACTGCTGGTTGGGGCGAGGCGCCTCAAAGGATGGCCTCAAAATGAACCTGGGTGGCAGTGCCGTGCTTGGAATCCACACCCGACGCTTCTGAGATCCCGAGCCGGATGAAGAACCAAAATCACGAGAGTGCTTGCGTGAAGCGACATAGTCAGACTGACCTGTCTCAGCACTGATGGCCTTATTGACCAACTTTTGAAAGGAGGTGCACTCGTGCAGACAAAGATCGCTGCGAAGCTCAGGGCTAAGTCCCTTGCGGAACCTTGCCTGCTTCTTAGCGTCGGTGAATACCTCTTCAGGAGCATATCGTGCCAGATTCCCAAATTCTCGACTATATGCATCCACAGTCAGTCTTCCTTGGGTGAAATTGTAGAACTCTTCCCTCTTGCAATCTATGAGACCTTCCGGGATGTGATGCTCACAGAAAGCCTCACTGAATTCAGCCCAAGTAGTGATTTGGCTGACCGGGCGCATAGCCTCAAAGTTTTCCCACCAAAGGCTAGCAGGGCCTTCGAGGTGATAGGCAGCATAGGTAACCTTATTAGCTTTGGCTACGTTGGCAGAACGTAGCTTGTGTGTGATGCTGCGGAGCCAGTCATCCGCGTCGAGGGGCTCGATGGAATGATTAAACATTGGTGGGTACAACTTGATAAAGTCATTGATTGACACCAAGTCATTTCGCTGATGGCGTGCAGTGTTCTGCTCAATCCGCTCCAGCAAGTGGTTAGTCTCACGCTTGTTTCTTTCCGCCTCCAGCATAACTTCGGCCAGAGAAGGCGGGTGAGGCAGATTTTCACCCCTAGCTGCACTGGCTTCCCCCTGCTCTGGGGCAGCAGGGTTGCTGCGGGTGTTGACCATCCTAGGAGAAAACAAGACAATGGTTTAGATAAGGATGACAAAAACTTAGCAAGGAAGTGTAGAATGTAATGGATAACACGGAATGCTAAGATGTTCATTGCACGACATGGTAATATAGAAACTGCCATATATATATATACCATTGGTCATACACACCGTACATAGTTTAGTACAAGCCCATGCTAGAGTACAACTACAGTGAAAGACAATACATCTCATCGGAGGCATTCCAAGCTCCTATACATTATTTTTCTACACCTCCGGAGCGTGATACACACCAAGTCGTATCCCACGGGTCACGCAGGACTGTGGAGAATACAACTATTACATTACTAGTGAAACTACTACTAGCTCAGACGGCTCCGTAGTAATCCTCATAAAAGTCACCACCAAAGCCTGGAAGTGGAACATGATCATCTGGGAACAGACGGTCCTGCGGAGCTTGCGGACCATAGGGACTCGGATGTGGCCTCGGTCCCACAGGTGGTGGAAGACGGGGACCTCGAGGAGGGGTGATGCCTCCTACATCGCGCCACTCCATACAATCTGGCAATCCAAACCGCACAGGGTACAGGTCCCTCATGTCCATGTATCCTGCCTGCACCGCAGGTGCAAACCAAGTCAAAGTGGCCCAATGATCAGAACGAGTGTGGAAAAGCTCCATACGCAAGGCCCGATTTTCACGGTCCTTATCGTCGAGCATCTCGGCAGTGGTGCGGAGTAGTGACTCCTCATGTGTAGAGTCATAGTACAAAGCCTGATAATACCCCTATGCTCCAGGAAGTGAGGCTGGCATGTAACGGAAGTCGGTGTTGTGAAGCAAGGCAGTCCTGGCTCGAATGATAGTCATCATTGAATAGGCTGCATCCTGCACAGACATCTCAATAGTGACCCCAAGTCCATAGGAATAGTGAAGGGGTTCAGTGGCTCCAGGATAAGAGGGATATATCCTGACCGTACAAAGGTACTGGCTCTGGTTGATCTCTCTGAACAGCTCCTCGACGGTATATTCCGGATACCACCGATAGCCTGACTCGACCATCACTCGAACCAACATGGCCGTGTGGCCGGGCACATCGAGGCACCGGGTCAGAGAACCACTTGGTTCTGGGAACGGGTGGCCATCTGAAACCACAGAATAATGCAAAGGCATTAGAATTTTCTAGGGGAAATCGGAAAGCATAACGGCTATAAATGCTCAGAAAAAGATTTGAGACATCCACAACAGTTTGCAATACCACTCAACAACATCATATCAAGGTTCTGATTCAACTGACAATATACTACAAGTAGTAGAAACTGTACTGTGCCTGGTAACAACAATCCTATAAGCTACTACGGATTAGTCACACGTGAACCTTATAGAAGAAGAGAGCCCAGTCCTTAACCCACATTGAATGAGAAGAGAATGACTCAAATCAGAGGGCATAAGGTAAAGGAGTAAAAAGAGCCTTACGTTCCCTCCCACAATCAATTCCCCTACATATAACTAAAGAACTTCTAGACTCGACATCGACCTGTTTGGCTCAACGAACCTACAGGCAGTCCGGCTCTAATGCCAATGCTGTCAGGACCCCGATTCCAAGTCACATCGATCTAGCCGGTAACACCTCATATCACATTGCGGCCTCACGCACGGTATCCCCACGGGTGTCGCCTTACCATGGCCCAGGACCGTTTGCGCCTTTTGGCTCACGTATCTGATAGTGTCGCTAGCATCCATATGACAAAGAACCTGGGCCGACATGGCTAGTCATGAACCCAAAGCGGCACAGACCTATGGGGACAGGCATACAGGAATCACATCGAGCATGTCGGTCATCAGCGAGTGAATCCGGGCTGTAGCACTGGGCTAACAGGACTCCGGGGAACCCGGGCTGTAGCAGGCTAGGCAGGACTCCGAAAGTCACCGCGTGACACTTCCCCGAAGGGACAGACATAGGAACGAGGTGAAACACATGCCGGCCAGTCAAGTGTCCTGAGCAGTAGTGCTGGGCTAGCAGGACTCCGGTGAACCGGGCTGTAGCGGACTACTATGGCTCGACGAGCACTAGATGACATTTCCCCATAAGAGAGACCGCCAGGGATAAACAACTAGATTGTCGGATCCCACACATACCAAGCATTTCAATCAGACACACAATATGCTCGATATGTGCAAATACAACATGGCATCACAACAAAACTCTACAACTCAAGTACTTTATTTGAAGGCTCCAGAGAGCCATACATAACATGTTCATACAGGTAGGGGTCACATGACCCGAAACTCAAGTCATACAAGCATACATGCACATGCGGAAGCAAATAGTCTGAGTACAGACACTAGAAAGAAAGAAGGCTTCTCGAAGCCTGTCTATCTACATAAGGCCCTCCATGGTCAGGATCACCACCTGGGTGGCAAGTTACTCATTGACGTCGAGGTCTACATAAAACCCATCGGAGGGGGCGGTGTTGTCGTCTGAAAACAGTAATTAAGCAAACATGAGTACAAAGGTACTCAGCAAGTCTTACAACAGAACCTACTATACATGCTCCTTCTCAAGAAGGTGGTGGAGTTATTGTAGCAAGCCAGCTTTGACTCTTGGCTAAGCTATCCTATGAGACACCACTAGTAAAATAGTTTTCACACACGAGTCCACTAATCACCAACACAATACTCCACCGGGGATCCTCCCTCGTCATCCTACGAGAGGGCCATCATCGGTACTCAGACTTACCTTGAGTCTTTTAGTAGTAACCATTAACTTGTCTATGAACTGTATAGGCAACCAAGTAGTCCTTTACCGTGGACGCGGCTATTCGAATAGTTTTATACCCTGCAGGGGTGTACTTCATCACACATATTTCCACCACTTAGCATCTACACACGACATGTGCTCGGCAGACTTCAAGCGAAAGCCGACGTGGGTGTAGACCACGACCTGACTAATCGCACAAGTCTCTAGTCCTGGGTTATCGCCTATTCGGGTTCCATCCGCAAGGAAATCCGGCCGGGGTGTCCTCAGCGGCCCCAAACGATGTGTGCAGGGTTCCCGAGACACCAAACGGGCGACTCGGTACACCATGCCACGGTGTATCTACCGCATCATAGCCCACCCCTAGGGTCAGCGCTACGCACGGCCGCCAACACATAACCTACAAACACCAGAAACTAGTTGCAACTCCTGGACAGAGGACGAGAGGGGTCAGTAAGTCGAGCGGGGTCATATTTCAGGGACCAATGTGTGGTAGTAGCTGAATCTTAAATCACGCATACAGATCTCAGTTCTTAGGGATGGCCTCAATGAAACAATCCACCATGTACTCCTACATGGCCTCTCATCGATACCTTTACCAAAACATGGTCAACACATCCCTCACATTACCGACATAACCATTTCACTCTAGCCCATCACCCAGATGAACCAGACCTGACCAAACTCTAAGCATAGCAGGCATAGCAAGGTAGGAAACACATACATGGCTCAATCAACTCCTACACATGCTAGCGGGTTTCATCTAGTTACTGTGGCAATGACAGGTCATGTAGAGGATAAGGGTTCAACTACCGTAGCACACAGCAGTTTGAAACGTTGTTGTCTTAATACAGTAAACGAGAGTAGAGGCGAGAACATGGGATTGTATCGATATGATCAATGGGGCTGCTTGCCTGATGGAGTGGTAGTAGGGTACTGCCCTTCAGTTGGATACTCGGAGATATCCTCGGAGGCAGAACCTACCACGAAAGACACACAGAATATAATCAACACATGGAAATATGCAACAATATGCTGCATGCTATGACATGGAAAAATGATGTGTCCTGCCTAATGCAATGTGAAACAAGTTGAAATGGATCCATTTGAATCAAAGATTCAAATGAAAGCTTAAGTTCTTATGCATAATAAGTGTATTAGCTTGTTTCACCTAGCAAGGTTAGAGTGTTTTGTCATGCATGAAACCATTACAAATGGAAAGATTGAATTTTCTGATCATTTTCATATATAATGTGTTTGATTTGGAGCTATGGTTGATTTTCTATGATTTGTAGAAGTTTTGGCTATTTTCTGGAATTTCCTATATAAGAATAAATCCAGAAAATAAATAATTGCGTGAGCACTGCGTCACTGTGACATCAGCGAGTCAAAGGCGCCAGCCCAGGTCAAACCTGACTGGTGGGCCCCATCTGTCAGTGTCTTAGTGGGGCCTGGGCCCGCATGTCAGTGACCTGAACTAACTAAAATTAGTTAGCGCTAACCCTAGGTTAATTAGCAGAGGGGGCCCACTTGTCATAGACTCAGGGGAGTCAACCTGGGCCCGCCCAGTCAAAGTCAACGGGTCAAACCCGCCGGCATTTAGACGCCGGCGAGGCCAAACGCTGCAGAGGGCTTCGGAAAACGCCCACACGCGACCATTTGCGCGGCGGAGAGGCTCTACGCGTTGCTGGGAGCAAGCCGCAGCGTTTGGTGGTGGAAGTGGAGCTCGGGGAGGCCGAGAACGACGCCGACGATGACCTTGGCGGTTGCTGGAGCTCGGGTGAGCTTGGGCTCGTTGCTGCCGTGGCCTAGGCGGGGCGGCACTAGCATCTACGGCTCCTACGCGATGCGGGGAGTGCGTTGGACACAAGCCCGGGACCAGTGGGTGGCCGGAGCATCGTCGGCGACGAGCTCCATGGCGGCGCATGCGGGTGAGCTACATGCGGTCGCTACGGGGCTCGAAAGGGAGGACGTAGAGGATAGGGACATGGCCAGGCTCACGGTGGTTGCAACGGAGCTGACGACGAGGTCGGGGACGAGCTAGAGCAGTGGTGACGGCGAAAGGGATCTCCGGCGGCGATCGACGAAGACGGGGTCGGTGGAGGCGGTGCAGGGCATGCGAGCGCTCGGGGCTCGGCCTGCTCGACGTAGTCGACGACGGCGGAGCGAACGGACACGGTGGTGCGGCACGGGGACGACGGTGGCTACGGCCATGGCGGCAAGACGGCGGCGGCTGCATCGGCCATGGCTTCGGGGGAGCGAGGGAGAGAGCAGGGGAAGAGTGAGATGACCACGGGGTCGGGGCGGTGCCGCAGAGGCGCTTCGAGGCCACGCGCTGGCGCGGGCGACTGCAGGCAGGCAGGGAGGTGGCGTTGCAAGCTCGGCGGCGTCGCGGTGTCCCTCCTCTGCCTACTGGCAGAGGTAGGTGATGACTGACACAGGCCAGATGGGCCGGGCCAGCCAGGTAAGTGGCCTGTGGCCTTTCTCTATCTCTCTTTCTAATTTTTTTTCCGTTTTCTAATTTTCTGCAACTGTTGGGCTTTATTAAAAATACTAAAACGTTTCCAGAAATCCTGAAAATAATTATAGGCTCTGTTTAGATTATTTCCAACAGCCCACACTTATTTCCAGAATTATTTGAGCATTTAAAATATTTTATAGCATTTAAATGCCCAAATTCAAATACTTATGATTTAATTCAAAAAATCTAGAATGTCCTAGAAAAGAGTGCACCATTTTTGCCAGGGGTTTTAGCCCAATCGAGAAATGATGAACATTTTGTGAAGGGCATTTTGGGTTCATTGAAACAAATTTTAGTAAACCCTAGTTGGTTTAAGGGGGTGCTGGGGGTTCTGTTATCCCCATTTCATCTTTCTGGGAGAATTAAACATGATGCAAACACTCTAATGCATGAACTTGCTAGGGTGTGACATAGGTGCAACTAAGTTGGTGCAGAGGATAGGGACTTTTCAGATCCTGTGGCGCATCCTCCACTTCCGGAGTCCATTTTACTGAACATGACTTTTTCAGTATTTTAAAAAATGGCAGGGTGTGCTCAGCGGATCTTGAAATGAACCTACTCAAAGCAACGACACAGTCGGCAAGAAGCCACACATCTTTGACGAATTTAGGTTCTTGAATCTACACAATGGCTATGATCTTGTTGGGATTTTCTTTTCACACTATGACATAAAGAACCCGAGGAGTTTGCTGGACAAAATGCCAAACACACACTTCTCAGGGTTAAGCTTCATGTTGATTCCGCGCAAGTTTGCAAAAGTTTCTTCCAAGTCTTGAATGAGGGTTGATTTGTCCTTTGTCCTGACCACTATATCATCCATATAAGCCTCTATATTCCTATGCAGGTTTGGCTCAAAACCAATCTAGACTACTCTTGCAAACATTGAACCAGCGCTCTTTAGTCCGAAAGGCATACGTACGAAACAATACGTGCCACATGGAGTAATGAACGTAGTTTTATCCTCATCTTCCTTGGCCATGAATATCCGATGGTATCCAGAATATGCGACAAGGAATGAGAGCAACTCACAACTAGAAGTGGAGTCTACAATTTGATCAATACGTGGAAAGGGGAAAGGATCCTTTGGACATGCTTTCTTGAGATCAGTGTAGTTAATACAAAGTCTCCACTTCCCATTTTCCTTGCACATACAATTGGATTTGCTAGCCAAGTTGGATGTAGCATGCTTCTAACCAGACCTGTTGCTTCAAGGTTCTTGATTTCTTCTGTGATGAACTGCTATCATTCCAATGCTTGCCTTATGACCTTCTGCTTGACGGGTCGATCGTGGGGATAGACAACAAGGTGGTGCTCTATTACCTCCCTAGGAATGCTGGGGATGTCAGATGGTTGACATGCAAACACATCTACATTCCCCGTAGGAAGGAAGTGAGCGTGGTTTCCTATTTACTGTGAAGAGTGACATTGATCGTGAAAGTACCGCCAGTGCCATCCTCCTTTGCTGGCACCTCCTTCGTCACAGGTGGAGTAGCCTTGGAGCTCTTGACGGCAGAGCTCTCCAGCAAGTCTTCGACAGTGCGCAGCACTCCGAGGAGGCACGCTTCCCGGAATTCGAGCTCGGTACCCGGGGATCCTCTAGAGTCGACCTGCAGGCATGCAAGCTTGAGTATTCTATAGTCTCACCTAAATAGCTTGGCGTAATCATGGTCATAGCTGTTTCCTGTGTGAAATTGTTATCCGCTCACAATTCCACACAACATACGAGCCGGAAGCATAAAGTGTAAAGCCTGGGGTGCCTAATGAGTGAGCTAACTCACATTAATTGCGTTGCGCTCACTGCCCGCTTTCCAGTCGGGAAACCTGTCGTGCCAGCTGCATTAATGAATCGGCCAACGCGAACCCCTTGCGGCCGCCCGGGCCGTCGACCAATTCTCATGTTTGACAGACGCGGCGGGCAGTGCGGGTTTCGTGCTCCGGCGACCAAATGGGCGCGAGAGCATCTACGTGTAACACCCCGGATGTAATTTACCTTATTTGTATTCCAACTCTTGCCATTTTTCGGCACTAAGTTTTTTTATTTCATCGTTGTCGGGTTTTTGTCTCCGTGTGTTTTTGTCTTTGTCATGCATCTCATATCATGTCATCATGTGCATTGCATTTGCATACGTGCTCGTCTCATGCATTCGAGCATTTTCCCCGTTGTCCATTTTGCGTTCCGGCACTCCTATGTCCTCTGGTGTCCCTTTCTACCTCTTTTCGTGTGCAGGTGTTAAAAGTTTTCGGGTTGGACCGAGACTTGTCATGCTGCTTTGGTTTATTACCGGTAGACCGCCTGTCAAGTTTCGCGCCATTTGGACTTCGTTTGATACTCCAACGGTTAACCGAGGGACCAAAAAGGCCTCGTGTGTGTTGCAGCCCAACACCCTTCCAAAGTGGCCCAAAACCCACCAAAAACCCCTCCATCACCTAGGCCGTTCGATCACGATCGCGTGGCCGCAAACTGCACCTCATTTGGAGCTTCCTACCTCCTCCTACCTCTATAAATAGACCCTTCCACGAAAATCCCGGGTCTCTTCTTCCCCTAACCCTAGTCTTTTTCCCCGCAGCGCGCAGGACAACGTCCGGGCGTGCCGGACATCGCCGCCGCCGCCAACCGGAGGCTACCACATGGCAACCGCCCGTGCCTCCCACCGCGGCCCGCAGCAGCCCGTGCGGGGCCCTCCCCGGCCCGAAGCTGTGCCGCCCGCGCCCGCCTTCGTCCTCCCGCGCGCCCGCCGAGCCGCCCCGCTCTGCCACCGCGCCGGCGCCAGCCGCCACTGACGCCGGCACCGACCACCGCCGCGGCCGCCATTGGTGCCCGCCGCCCCGTGCATCAGCGCCCGCTGCCCCGTGCACCGACCGCCACCGCGGAAGCCGCGCCTCGCCGCCCGGCGACCTCTCCGTCCTCCTCCGGCCAGCTCCGCCATCTCCGACCAACTCTGGTGACAAGTCCGGCCACCGCCGCGGCCATTTCCGGCGACCTCATCCTCGGACTGCTACAGTGCATCGGCTGGATCTGGATCTGAGATCCACCTCAGTTGACTTTTGCCCTCTAACCCTAGCTTTTATGCATACTTTGACATGCCATAACTTCGTCATTGTAGCTTCGATTCGTGCGTGTAGCATATCAAAATTTTCGTCTCACGAGTACATCATTTCATCTCATTGCATCATTTTCATTTGAGCTCATCTTGATGCTCGAAATGCTGTTGGAAGAGGGCTATGTGATGATAGTTTCAGATCTGTTTCCGCAAATGCACTTTTGTCATTTTTGCAATGATTAATGTGTGCATGCTATGATCCTAAGCTCTACATGAGTTTTGAAATATGTCATGCCATCTTTACAGGGGTGTATGCCATGTATTTTTGTGATCTTTGTGGTGACTAGCACAAGCATGCAAAGTAGCTTACTCTATGATGCTGATTTCAGGGACTTAGAATTTCACTAAGTCTTTGCCCGGTCATTATTTTTAGGCCATATGTTCATGTTGTTTCCTAGTGATCCGTGCCTCTTTTGAGCATGATCAGTAAGGATGTTTTGTAGATAATGTTGTGCTCTATCCATCCATGTCTTTGTTTGCAATTTTGGAGCACCCTAGCTTGAGTAGCTTCATGCCATGCCTTGCTTTGCCATGTTATGTTCTTGTAGCATGTAGTTATCGTGCTCTAAACATTGCTTCCTCATGATAAATTCCTGACATGTTATTATTTTCACTAAGTCTGTAACCAGTAATCTTTTGCACTTTTGCCATGCTTGTTTTAACCTGTTAATGAGTGAATTAGCCGTAGCTCAGTGTTCATCTTTTGTCAAGCATTATGAGTGGATCCCTTCCATGTATTTTGTTGTCATGTTGGAGTGTTGTACCATGTTGTTCTTGTTGCATTTAGAAGGCTACTTGTTGTTAATCGCAGACCGGTGTCATATTTGTTTTGCTTGCCATTTCCAAACCGTGCATCCGATTCCGGTGATCTTTATATCGAATTCAACCAAAATCAACTCCTCTTTCCAAGTTGAGGCCAGGTTCAATCATTCCTTTCCAAATCATGCATATGCATCACATACTGCATCCCGCATATCATACCATGTTTGCATCATGTTGTTTGAGCATTGCACGTGGTTGATTGTGTTCCTTTTGCTTGTTGTTCTTGCTTGGGTAGAGCTGGGAGATGAGTACGTGATCGAGGAGCCCGTTGAGTACGCTTACGAGGATCAAGGCAACTTTGAGAACTTTGCAGGCAAGATGACCATACCCTCGAAATCACTTCTATCTTTGCTTGCTAGATGCTCGCTCTTTTGCTATGCCTATGCTACGATACCTACCACTTGCTTATCATGCCACCCATTTTCCATGTCAAACCTCTAACCCACCATGTCCTAGCAAACCGTTGTTTGGCTATGTTACCGCTTTGCTCAGCCCTCTTATAGCGTTGCTAGTTGCAGGTGAAAGATTGGAGACCGTTCCTTGTTGGAACATGTTTATTGTTGGGATATCATCAAATTATCTTGTTTATCTTAATGCACTTATACACTTGGTAAAGGGTGGAAGGCTCGGCCTTATGCCTGGTGTTTTGTTCCACTCTTGCCACCCTAGTTTCCGTTATATCGGTGTTATGTTCCCGGATTTTGCGTTCCTTACACGGTTGGGTTATAATGGGAACCCCTTGACAGTTCACTTTGAATAAAACTCCTCTAGCAATGCCCAACATTGGTTTTACCATTCGCCACCTAGCCTCTTTTTCCCTTGGGTTTCCGGAGCCCAAGGGTCATCTTTATTAAACCCCCCGGGCCAGTGCTCCTCTGAGTGTTGGTCCAAAACAGAGCCACTTGCAGCGCCACCTCGGGGAAACTTGAGGGTTGGTTTTAGTTGTACGTAGTGTTCATCTGAGTGTGCCCGGAAATGCTGTTGGAAGAGGGCTATGTGATGATAGTTTCAGATTTGTTTCAGCAAATGCACTTTTGTCATTTTTGCCATGATTAATGTGTGCATGCTATGATCCTGAGCTCTACATGAGTTTTGAAATATGCCATGCCATCTTTACAGGGGTGTATGCGATGTATTTGTGTGATCTTTGTGGTGACTAGCACAAGCATGCAAAGTAGCTTACTCTATGATGCTGATTTCAGGGACTTAGAATTTCACTAAGTCTTTGCCCGGTCATTATTTTTAGGCCATATGTTCATGTTGTTTCCTAGTGATCCATGCATCTTTTGAGCATGATCAGTAAGGATCTTTTGTAGATAATATTGTGCTCTATCCATCCTTGTCTTTGTTTGCAATTTTGGAGCACCTTAGCTTGAGTTAATCGAGCTCTACTTTTGCTATAAAATGTTCCTGGCAGATTGTTAACATATTTTGCAATTTTGCCAAGCTTGTTGTTGTTGATCCGGACATGCTATGAAGTTGTTCTTGCCATGTCTAGCTTCTATGCCATGTCTATTTGCTGGGTGTATGCTTAGCTTGTCATGCAATGCCTCGTAGTGAGTGCATCGAGCTCGTAAACATGCCAACTCGTTATCTATTTTGCCATGCTCCAGTTTTTCACTAAGTCTGAATCTGTTTATGTTTTTGCTATGTTCACATGCTTGCAATTGTATTTTCGGATCCCTTTTGGCTCATGGTCACTAAGGGACTTTTGTTATATGCTTTGAGTAGCTTCATGACAAGCCTTTCTTTGCCATGTTATTTTCCTGTAGAATGTAGTTATCGTGCTCTAAACATTGCTTCCTCATGATAAATTCCTGACATGTTATTATTTTCACCAAGTCTGTAACCAGTAATCTTTTGCACTTCTCCATGCTTGTTTTAACTTGTTAATGAGTGAATTAGCCGTAGCTCAGTGTTCATCTTTTGTAAAGCATTATGAGTGGATCCCTGCCATGTATTTTGTTGTCATGTTGGAGTGCTGTAGCATGTTGTTCTTGTTGCATTTAGAAGGATACTTGTTGTTAATCGCAGACCGATGTCATTTGTTTTGCTTGCCATTTCCATACCGTGCATCCGATTCCGGTGATCTTTATAGCGATTTCGACCGAAATCAACTCCTCTTTCCAGTGGCACTCTTGGATTTCCAAGTTGAGGCCAGGTTAAATCATTCCTTTCCAAATCATGCATATGCATCACATACCGCATCCCGCATATCATACCATGTTTGCATCATGTTGTTTGAGCATTGCACGTGGTTGATTGTGTTCCTTTTGCTTGTTGTTCTTGCTTGGGTAGAGCCGGGAGACGAGTACGTGATCGAGGAGCCCATTGAGTACGCTTACGAGGATCAAGGCAACTCTGAGAACTTTGCAGGCAAGATGACCATACCCTCAAAATCACTTCTATCTTTGCTTGCTAGATGCTCGCTCTTTTGCTATGCCTATGCTACGATACCTACCACTTGCTTATCATGCCTCCCATTTGCCATGTCAAACCTCTAACCCACCATGTCCTAGCAAAACGTTGTTTCGCTATGTTACCGCTTTGCTCAGCCCCTCTTATAGCGTTGCTAGTTGCAGGTGAAGATTGGAGACCGTTCCTTGTTGGAACATGTTTATTGTTGGGATATCATCATATTATCTTGTTTATCTTAATGCACCTATACACTTGGTAAATGGTGGAAGGCTCGGCCTTATGCCTGGTGTTTTGTTCCACTCTTGCCGCCCTAGTTTTCGTTATATCGGTGTTATGTTCCCGGATTTTGCGTTCCTTACACGGTTGGGTTATAATGGGAACCCCTTGAAAGTTCGCCTTGAATAAAACTCCTCCAGCAATGCCCAACATTGGTTTTACCATTCTCCACCTACCCTCTTTTTCCCTTGGGTTTCCAGAGCCCAAGGGTCATCTTTATTAAACCCCCCGGGCCAGTGCTCCTCTGAGTGTTGGTCCAAAACAGAGCCACTTGCAGCGCCACCTCGGGGAAACTTGAGGGTTGGTTTTAGTTGTATGTAGTGTTCATCTGAGTGTGCCCTGATAACGAGATATGTGCAGCTCCTATCAGGATTTGTTGGCACATTCGGGTGGTGTTGCTGGACTTGTTTTACCATTGTCGAGGATGTCTTGTAACCGGGATGCCAAGTCTGATTGGATTGTCTTGGGAGAAGGAATATCCTTCGTTGACCGTGAGATCTTGTGATGGGCTAAGTTGGGACTCCCTGCAGGGATTTGAACTTTCGAAAGCCGTGCCCGCGGTTATGGGCAGATGGGAATTTGTTAATGTCCGGTTGTAGAAAACTTGAAACTTAACTTAATTAAAATGCATCAACCACGTGTGTAACCGTGATGGTCTCTTCTCGGCGGAGTCCGGGAAGTGAACACGGCGTTGGAGTAATGCTTGACGTACGTTGTTCTAGGATCACTTCTTGATCATAGTTGTTTGATCGTGCTTTTGCCTTCTCTTCTCGCTCTCATTTGCGTATGTTAGCCACCATATATGCTAGTCGCTTGCTGCAGCTCCACATCATACCTTTTACCGTTCCTATAAGCTTAAATAGTCTTGATTGCGAGGGTGTGAGATTGCTGAGTCCCCGTGACTCATAGATTACTTCCAAAACCAGATGCAGGGACCGATGATACCACTCCAGATGATATGACTGAGCTCAAGTGGGAGTTCAATGAAGACTCTCGTCGTTACTACGTGTCTTTCCCAGATGATCAGTAGTGGTGCCCAGTTGGGGCGATCGGGGACTTTGTTGCATTTGGGGGTTGTTCTTCATTTTGGTTCCGTAGTCGGACCTTGAGTGTAATTGGATGAATGTAATGTTATTTATTTTATTTGTGTGACGTGGCGAGTGTAAGCCAACTATGTACTTTTTCCCTTTATTTATATACATGGGTTGTTGTGAAGATTACCTCACTTGCGACATTGCTTTCAATGCGGTAATGCCTCTAAGTCGTGCTTCGACACGTGGGAGATATAGCCGCATCGAGGGCGTTACAAGTTGGTATCAGAGCCTTCCCCGACCTTAGGAGCCCCCTGCTTGATCGAATCGTTGGTGTTGTTGAGTCTAGAAAAATGTTTTGAGTCATTTAGGATTATATATATCGGAGAGTAGGACTTCTTTTTACTCCTCAGTCCTTTCATCGCTCTGGTGAGGCATCCTGACGTAGAGTTTTGACTCTTCTCTTCTCAAATTTCACTAAAAAAATTTAGGATCACGCGGGTATCTTGGAATCATTCCGATGGTTTTGTGACGAGAACATTGTTCTTGGTGCCTCCTGACATTTAGGGGTTGTGGCAGTGTCCGGGGGAGTTGAGCTCCGAGGTGTTGTCGTCACAATTTTATCGCTGAGATTCTGGAATACCTGAGTTTCGCCGACATCGAAAATCTCTTTTATGCAGTTGTTGGTGAGATAACCTCGACGCCACCCAGTATTGGGGCGGGAGTTCGGGAGTATTGCCATAACTCGTATAACGTATGCTTTTCGATGGTTGAGGTAAATGATTTCTGAAGGTTTCTTGGTTATGTGTTGAAGGATGGATACAGCTGGATGTAGGTTTTGCTAGCTTTGGGTGAGATATTATGCTTCCCTTGTATCCCCAACACCTGATTGCATAACCGGAAAGGTTCCGGAGTTTCATAGGTGGGAATTCTTGTAGCTCTAGTTCTTCTTCCGCGGATATTTGGTTTGGGATTGGGTAATCCTCACCAAGTATTTGTTCATGTCCGTACCTTGTTGTTTTATTCTTCTACCTCTATCTAAGTGGCCTCTCAATTTATGGAAATGTGACCATTTCAATTGGAATGCATTCGTTCATTTTGTTCGGATGTGAAGACTATTAGTTGCAATTTCAATCCATTTGATTCAGCTTAAATATTTGTCTGTCAAGATGCTAACGGATGTCACCCTCTTCAGGATGGCTCCTGCTAACTGTCAGAATCAGAATCAGGATCCGCAACCACCACCTCCACCTCCGGAGGCATGGCAAGCTGTGATGGCTGCTAACAATGCAAACATGCAGCTGATCATGCAAATTCTGCAAGAGCGCAACCAAGGGAATCATGGCCATGGCAACAATCAGAATCAGTTTGCTACACTCAACCAGTTCCTTGCTAACCAGCCAAAGACCTTCAGCAACTGTGTCGAGGCCTCAGGCGCTGATGATTGGCTCATGGATATATGCAAGCATTTCGAGTGCAGCAACGTCAGGCCTAAGGACTTTTTCAAGTTTGCCTCCTTCCAACTCAAAGACCAAGCTGCAGAATGGTTTCAGCAATACAAAGATTCCAGAGGAGGCCGTGTGATTACCTGGGATGAATTCTGTCAAGACTTCAAAGCTCATCACATTCCTCAGAGTGTTGTTGAAAGCAAGCGTGAGGAATTCCACAACCTGAAGCAAGGCAACTTTTCTGTTTACCAGTATAACATTCTGTTCCAGAGGCTCGCTCGTTTCGCCAAGCATGACGTCCCTGATGAGAAGAGCATGATATATCAGTTCAGGGGTGGTCTCAAAGAAGATCTCCAACTAGCTCTCATCCTTTTTGAGCCTAAGAAGTATGATGAGTTCTACAATATGGCAATGAAGCAAGAGACTGCTCAACTCAAGTGCGATGCTTCCAAGAAGCGAGTCAGAGATGTGACTTCTTCTTCCTCTACTCAAGTGGTGACTAAGCAGCAAAAGTATTGGCTGCCTCCTCCTCCGTTCCCTCAGCCTTATCAGCAGAAGAGCAAAGGTGGCAACGGATCTTCCCACCCACCCAACCCAGGCTTTCAGAACAAGACTTTGTCTCAAGCTCCAAGATCAAGTGCTCCGTATCACTGTCCACTCTCGGAGGTCACGTGCAACAAGTGCCAACAGAAGGGCCACTATGCCAACAAATGCTTCAATCAGAGGTGTCTTCCTCCTCCTCCTCCTGTGAGATCTTCTAGTACCGCAGTGGTCAAGCATAACCCCAAGCACGCCAAGGTCAACTTGTTGAACGCAGCTCAGGCAGAGGACTCGCCAGATGTGATTATGGGTAACCTTCCTGTTAACGATGTTCCTGCAAAAGTTCTTTTTGACACTGGTGCATCGCTTTCTTTTATTTCAAGACCATTTGTTGCCAAGCATGAATTTTTGACGGAAAAGATTCCTTTCCCGTTGAAGATTGTGTCCCCGGGCAAGCAAATGACATCTAACAATTGCGTCCCGGATGTTACTATCACGTTGGGCGACTATAAGTTTCTATCCTCTCCGGTGGTCCTTGGTAACTCGGATATTGATCTTATTCTTGGAATGGACTAGATTTCTAAGCACAAGTCTTAGCTTGATTGTGGTGCCAGGCAGATTCAATTGACTCATTCGTCTGAGGATGTAATTGTCTTTGCCGCAAGGGATGATACGATCCGACTATTTTCTCTCAATGAGAAGGGGGAGCTGGATGCCATCTCTCAAATTCCAGTCATTTGCGAATATCAAGACGTCTTTCCAGAAGAGCTTCCAGGAATGCCTCCGCACCGGCCAGTTGAATTCGTCATCGATCTTGAGCCTGGCACGGAACCTGTTTGCAAACGTCCTTACAAGCTTGGACCTGAAGAGTTGAAGGAGCTGAAGAAGCAACTCGACATTCAAGAGCGTATGGGTCTCATCCGACCTAGTTCTTCTCCATGGGGTTGTGGAGTTCTTTTTGTGAAGAAGAAGGATGGAACGGACCGACTATGTGTCGACTACCATCCATTGAACAAGAAGACCATAAAGAACAAGTACCCACTTCCCAACATCAACGAGCTGTTTGAACAACTCAAAGGTGCTCAAGTATTCTCCAAGCTTGATCTCCGTATGGGCTATCACTAGATTCGCATTCGTGACCAAGATATCCCCTAAGACAGCATTCAAAACAAGCTATGGTTCATATGAATACACTGCCATGTCTTTCGGCCTCGTCAACGCTCCTCCAACATTCTCTCGCATGATGAATTTCATCTTCAACGCCTACACAAATGACTTCGTCTTGGTCTACCTTGATGACATTTTGGTCTTTTCCAAGAACAAGGAGGATCATGCCAAGCACTTGCATTTTGTGCTTGATAAGCTCAGAGAACATCAGTTCTATGCCAAGTTTTCAAAGTGCGAGTTTTGGCTCGATGAGGTTCTCTACCTTGGACATATCATCTCTGCCAAGGGCATAGCGGTGAATCCTGAGAAGGTGTCTGCAATTGTGAATTGGGAACCACCTCAGAACGTGAAGCAACTCCGCAGCTTCCTTGGTCTTGCAAGCTATTGTCGAAGGTTCGTTGAGAACTTCTCTAAGATCGCGAAGCCTCTTTCCAACCTTCTCCAGAAGCATGTTAAGTACGTCTGGTCTCCTGAATGTGACATCACTTTCAACACCCTGAAAGAGAAGTTAGTCACTGCTCCAGTTCTGACTCCTCTTGATGAATCCAAACCGTTTGAGGTCTTCTGTGATGCTTCTCTTCAAGGTCTTGGTGCAGTGTTGATGCAGGAGAAGAAAGTTGTGGCCTATACCTCTCGCCAGTTCAAGCCCAACGAAACGAACTACCCCACTCATGACCTCGAGTTGGCGGCAGTTGTGCATGCTCTTTTAACTTGGAGACATCTCTTATTGGGAAGAAAACTGGACATCTTCCCTGACCACAAGAGTCTCAAGTACATATTCACTCAGCCTAATCTCAACCTCAGGCAGACTCGTTGGGTCAAAATGATTCAAGAGTATAATCCGAGTATCGAATATACTCCAGGCAAGGCCAATGTAATTGCGGACGCATTGAGCAGGAAGGCGTACTGCAACAGTTTGATTCTCAAGCCTTACCAATCCGAGCTTTGTGAAGCTTTTCGCAAACTCAATCTGCAAGTTGTTCCTAAAAGTTTCCTCGCCAACCTCCAAGTCTCTCCTACGTTGGAAGATCAGATTCATGAGGCTCAACTTCTTGATGCTATGGTGAAGAAGGTGAAGATTGGGATTGCTAAGAGTCAACCTAAGTACAAGTGCTATCGCCTTGATGACAAGGATACTCTATTCTTCGAGGATCGCATTGTTGTGCCTAAAGGTGACCTTCGTAAAGTCATTATGAACGAGGCTCACAATTCACTCCTCTCTATCCACCCTGGAAGTACAAAGATGTACCATGACCTCAAGCAGACGTATTGGTGGACTCGAATGAAGTGCGAGATTGCTCAGTTCGTGAATGAATGTGATGTCTGCAGAAGAGTGAAAGCAGAACACCAACGACCAGCGGGTCTCCTCCAACCTCTTGCCATTCCAGAATGGAAGTTTGACCACATTGAGATGGACTTCGTGACTGGATTTCCAGAGTCCAAGCATGGCAATGATGCTATCTTCGTTGTCATCGACAAGCTCACTAAAGTGGCTCATTTTCTTCCTATCAAAGAATCTATCTCAGCAGTTCAATTGGCAGAGCTATATACCTCCAGGATTGTCTCTCTGCATGGCATTCTGCAGTTAATTTCTTTAGATCATGGCAGCATCTTCACCTCCAAGTTTTGGGATTCTGTTCAGAAGGCCATGGGCACCAACATTCGCTTCAGCACAGCTTTTCATCCTCAAACTAGTAGCCAAGTCGAGCGAGTAAATCATATTCTTGAAGATATGCTCAGGGCTTGCGTCATCTCTTTCGGTATGAAGTGGGAAGATTGTCTTCCATATGCCGAGTTCTCCTACAACAACAGCTTCCAAGCGAGTTCGGGCAAGGCCCCATTTGAAATCCTCTATGGCAGGAAGTGTCGTACTCCTCTTAACTAGTCAGAGACTGGTGAACGTCAACTTCTTGGAAATGACTTGATCACAGAGGTAGAAGAGATGTGCAAAGTCATTCGTGATAATCTCAAAGCCGCGCAATCGCGCCAGAAGAGTTACTATGATAGCAAGCATCGTGACTTGGCTTTCGAGATCGGAGACCATGTTTACCTCCGCGTCTCTCCAATGAAAGGTACTTGTCGCTTCGGTATCAAAGGGAAGCTTTCCCATAGATACGTGGGTCCTTTCAAGATCTTAAGCAAAAGAGGCGATCTCACCTATCAACTTGAGCTTCCCTCCAACTTTGCAAACGTGCACGACGTGTTTCATGTCTCTCAACTCCGCAAGTGTTTCAAGACTCCTGACCGCACCGTCAACTTCGAAGACATTGATCTCCAAGAAGACATGTCTTATCATGAGCACCCAGTCGCTATTCTTGAACAAACTGAGCGCAAGACTCGCAACAAGTATATCAAATTCCTCAAAGTCAAGTGGTCACATCATTTCGACCGTGAAGCCACATGGGAACGCGAGGATCACCTCCGTTCTGAGTACATGGAATTTTTCCAGTCCTAGATCTCCGGACGACATCCTTTTGTAGTGGTGGAGTGTTGTAACACCCCGGATGTGATTTACCATATTTGTATTCCAACTCTTGCCATTTTTCGGCACTAAGTTATTTTATTTCCTCATTGTCGGGTTTTTTTCTTCGTGTGTTTTTGTCTTTGTCATGCATCTCATATCATGTCATCATGTGCATTGCATTTGCATATGTGTTCGTCTCATGCATTCGAGCATTTTTCCCATTGTCCGTTTTGCATTCCGGCGCTCCTATGTCCTCCGGTGTTCCTTTCTACCTCTTTTCGTGTGCAGGTGTTAAACGTTTTCAGATTGGACCGAGACTTGTCATGCGGCTTTGGTTTACTAGCGGTAGACCGCCTGTCAAGTTTCGCGCCATTTGGACTTCGTTTGATACTCCAACGGTTAACCGAGGGACCGAAATGGCCTCGTGTGTGTTGCAGCCCAACACCCTTCCAAAGTGGCCCAAAAGCCACCAAAAACCCCTCCATCACCTCGTCCGTTTGATCACGATCGTGTGGCCGCAAACCGCACCTCATTTGGAGCTTCCTAGCTCCTCCTACCTCTATAAATAGACCCTTCCAAGAAAATCCCGGGTCTCTTCCTCCCCTAACACTAGTCTTTTTCCCCGCAGCGCGCCGGACAACGTCCGGGCACGCTGGACATCGCCGCCGCCGCCAACTGAAGGCTGCCACGTGGCAACTGTCGGCGCCTCCCATCGCGACCCGCCGCAGCCCGCGCGGGCCCCTCCCCGGCCCGAAGCTATGCCGCTCGCGCCCGCCTACGTCCTCCCGCGCGCCCGCCGAGCCGCCCCGCTCTGCCACCGCGCCGGCGCCACCCGCCACTGACGCCGGCACCGACCGCCGCCGTGGCCGCCATCGGCGCCCGCCGCCCCGTGCACCGACCGCCACCGCGGGAGCCGCGTCTCGCCGCCTAGTGACCTCTCCGTCCTCCTCCGGCCAGCTCCGCCATCTCCGACCAACTCCGGTGACAAGTCCGGCCACCGCCCGGCCATTTCCGGCGACCTCATCCTCGGACTGCTACAGTGCATCGGCTGGATCTGGATCTGAGATCCACCTCGGTTGACTTTTGCCCTCTAACCCTAGCTTTTATGCATACTTTGACATGCCATAACTTCCTCATCGTAGCTCCGATTCGTGCGTGTAGCATATGAAAATGTTCATATCGACGAGTAAATCATTTCATCTCATTGAATCATTTTCATTTGAGCTCATCTTGATGCCCGAAATGCTGTTGGAAGAGGGCTATGTGATGATAGTTTCAGATTTGTTTCAGCAAATCAACTTTTGTCATTTTTGCCATGATTAATGTGTGCATGCTATGATCCTGAGCTCTACATGAGTTTTGAAATATGCCATGCCATCTTTACAGGGGTGTATGCGATGTATTTGTGTGATCTTTGTGGTGACTAGCACAAGCATGCAAAGTAGCTTACTCTATGATGCCGATTTCAGGGACTTAGAATTTCACTAAGTCTTTGCCCGGTCATTATTTTTGTGCCATATGTTCATGTTGTTTCCTAGTGATCCGTGCCTCTTTTGAGCATGATCAGTAAGGATGTTTTGTAGATAATATTGTGCTCTATCCATCCTTGTCTTTGTTTGCAATTTTTGAGCACCTTAGCTTGAGTCAATCGAGCTCTACTTTTGCTATAAAATGTTCCTGGCAGATTGTTAACATATTTTGCAATTTTGCCAAGCTTGTTGTTGTTGATCCGGACATGCTATGAAGTTGTTCTTGCCATGTATAGCTTCTATGCCATGTCTATTTGATGGGTGTATGCTTAGCTTGTCATGCAATGCCTCGTAGTGAGTGCATCGAGCTAGTAAACATGCCAACTCGTTATCTATTTTGCCATGCTCCAGTTTTTCACTAAGTCTGAATCTGTTTATGTTTTTGCTATGTTCACATGCTTGCAATTGTATTTTCGGATCCCTTTTGGCTCATGGTCACTAAGGGACTTTTGTTATATGCTTTGAGTAGCTTCATGACATGCCTTTCTTTGCCATGTTATTTTCCTATAGAATGTAGTTATCGTCCTCTAAACATTGCTTCCTCATGATAAATTCCTGACATGTTATTATTTTCACCAAGTCTGTAACCAGTAATCTTTTGCACTTCTCCATGCTTATTTTAACCTGTTAATGAGTGAATTAGCCGTAGCTCAGTGTTCATCTTTTGTAAGGCATTATGAGTGGATACCTGCCATGTATTTTGTTGTCATGTTGGAGTGCTGTAGCATGTTGTTCTTGTTGCATTTAGAAGGATACTTGCTGTTAATCGCAGACCGATGTCATTTGTTTTGCTTGCCATTTCCATACCGTGCATCCGATTCCGGTGATCTTTATATCGATTTCGACCGAAATCAACTCCTCTTTCCAGTGGCACTCTTGGATTTCCAAGTTGAGGCCAGGTTAAATCATTCCTTTCCAAATCATGCATATGCATCACATACCGCATCCCGCATATCATACCATGTTTGCATCATGTTGTTCGAGCATTGCACGTGGTTGATTGTGTTCCTTTTGCTTGTTGTTCTTGCTTGGGTAGAGCTGGGAGACGAGTACGTGATCGAGGAGCCCGTTGAGTACGCTTACGAGGATCAAGGCAACTCTGAGAACTTTGCAGGCAAGATGACCATACCCTCGAAATCACTTCTATCTTTGCTTGCTAGATGCTCGCTCTTTTGCTATGCCTATGCTACGACACTTGCTTATCATGCCACCCATTTTCCATGTCAAACCTCTAACCCACCATGTCCTAGCAAACCGTTGTTTGGCTATGTTACCGCTTTGCTCAGCCCCTCTTATAGCGTTGCTAGTTGCAGGTGAAGATTGGAGACCGTTCCTTGTTGCAACATGTTTATTGTTGGGATATCATCAAATTATCTTGTTTATCTTAATGCACTTATACACTTGGTAAAGGGTGGAAGGCTCGGCCTTATGCCTGGTGTTTTGTTCCACTCTTGCCACCCTAGTTTCCGTTATATCGGTGTTATGTTCCCGGATTTTGCGTTCCCTACACGGTTGGGTTATAATGG